>NC_084995.1:42303759-42311259 GCF_963854185.1 Sardina pilchardus | reverse complement strand
AGCTGCTGCTGGGACCACATGCTTTCCTTTAACACGCTCTACTACGGCTGACCCCCTTCTCTTTCCTCTCCCCTCCCCTCCCCTCCGCTCCGCTCTCGTCCACTCAGCCTCCCCTCTGCTGGTTACACAACTGCACATTCCAGCATGTGTGTGTGTGTGACCTGAATTCGGAACTGTAACTCATAGATCAGCCACTTTTCTACTGGCGTCCGTGTGCAACCTTTAACCCTCCACACGCCGCCCTCGCTCGTCTCCCTGGCACCCCGCGGCTGCCCCTCCGCGCGCCCCATGGCATGATTTCACAACTTGTTAAAACGTGAGCTAAACTGTCGTTTTTACGGGGTGCGGCATCAGCTGCTCTACGCTCATTAAAGGGAGAGGCAGGAAATAAATGATTAAGCGACTCGGCTCGCGAGCGCAAGCAGGCTTCGTCCTGCGGCAGCGACACCTCACACAGAGGCTCAGCCGATCCCGCAGCCTGCGCCGCCACTATGGTTAGCACACACACACACACACTGCTCTTGTTCACACCACCTCAAACAGAGACATAGGCTTTCTGTAGGTCATCAAAGGAATGTGGTTTGACACGTGTCAAACAGCACACAGCTCAACAGCGATGTTTCCACAGCCCTCTGTAAGTGTACGAGGGGTTACGTTAGGATGAAGCGTGTGTGTGTCTTGTTGTGTCTGTCTCTGTCATGTCCAGCTGAGGCCAGCATGTGTTTCCCTGCACACAGCACAGGGGGAGACACACACACACACACACATACACACACAGCACAGGGGGAGGGGAGGGGGAGGGGGGGGGGCAGAGTGGAACGGAGCGAGGAGGAATTCCACACCTCCTCCTGACCTGAACTCTGGCCTCTCCGGATGGTCAGCAGGATTGGGGTTACTGCACTGTCCATTGACCTGGCCTGTGTACACACACAAACATGCACACACACACATACACACACACACCCACAGGGAAACACACAGGAAAACAGAAACAGAAATACACACTCACACTCACTCAATAGATCTACACACTCACACCCTTGTGATGTACACACACACACACTCACACAGCCTCATGCACGTCTCCATACACACTCACACTCACTCATCACGTACACACACACACACACACACACACACACACACACGCGCGCACAGAGAGGAGCCTTGACATGGCACATAGTCTGTGGCGGGCTGTTGAGTCAGGCTGCTGCAGCTGAAGTGTTAGAAGAGGGGGGTGAGTCAGCACGGGTGGAGCCTGAGAGCAGAGGTGGCGCAGGCCACGCGGGGGGGGGGGGGGGCGCCCACAGACAGGGCCCGTTGGCACAGCACACAGGCCACGCGGGTGCCCACAGACAGGGCCCGTTGGCACAGCACACAGGCCACGCGGGGGGGGCGCCCACAGACAGGGCCCGTTGGCACAGCACACAGGCCACGCGGGGGGGGCGCCCACAGACAGGGCCCGTTGGCACAGCACACAAGCTGTGGTCTGAGAGCAAAGGGTGCAGTGCAGCAGATGGGCCCAGACCTCCACACCTGGAGTCTATGGGGGGTTAACCTGTGCGGGAGCAGACGAGGCTGTGGGGGTTAACCTGTGCTGCGGGTTGGGGAGGCTGTCTCCTGCAGAAATGCTTGCACATTGAACTAAGTCACAGACCTCAATGAGCTCTTTCTCTCCTCCCTCTCTTTCTTTCTCTCTCTCTTTCTCTCCCTCTCCTTCTTGGTGCACTTTCCACCCCCACTAGCAAACCAAGAGGATAAAGAGGCTGCTCCAAAGACTATTTTCTTTGTATCCGATGACTTCCTCTAAAGTAAAAGACTGTAGAAGTGCAAGCCAGGGACTTCATGCTGCTCCTCCACACAGAGAGCTCCTCCACCCTCCCCTCTGCTCAGGGGGAGAGAAGCAAAAGAGGGGGAGAGAGAGAGAGAAGAGAAGAGAAGAGAAGAGAAGGGAAGGGAAGAGAGGAGAAGAGAAGAGAAGAGAAGAGAAGAGAAGAGAAGAGAAGAGAAGGGAAGGGAAGAGAGGAGAGGAGAAGAGAAGAGAAGAGAAGAGAAGAGAAGAGAAGAGAAGAGAAGAGAAGAGAAGAGAAGAGAAGAGAAGAGAAGAGAAGAGAATAGAAGAGAAGAGAAGGCAAGGCCCCTGCAGACAAGCCCCAGCCCAGAGCTGAGGAGCAGGACCCACTGTGAGATGGGCTCTTGTCCTCCTCCTCCTCCTCCTTCTCCTCTTTTTCCCCCACCATCCCTCCCTCCCTCTCTCCCTCCCTCCCTCCCTCCCCCACGCTGTCCTCAGGTTCCTGCTGACTCAGCTCAGCCAGGCAGGCGAGCACTTCTCCAGCCAGCACCAGACAAAGAGGGCAAGAAGAGAGAGGGAGGGAAGAAAAAAACACACGAGACAGAAAAAACAGATGTGGTCTCAGAAGGGAGCATGAGCCGAGGCGTGAGCCTGAGCGCGAGCGTGAGGAGCCAGCGCAGCGCAGGGAAAAGGTGAAGTAACAGCCTGGCCCACACCGGCCCAGGCTCTGTCCACGAGCTTGGGCCAGACCCAAATAACGGCATCAGGCCCAGTCTATCACATTAGCGTCCGCACGCTTCCTCCGGGCCACATGGACGAGGAGACGGCCCCGGTGAGCTAGCGTACACGTCGCCCTGCAGGGCTCGGCACGGCACGGCTATTTCTGTGGCAAGCCAAGCACGTCAACAAAGTTGTCAAAACAAAACAAAACAAAACAAGAGTGCAACGTGCAGAGAGCCAAGGAGTCAAATACCGTACGAAGGCTGAAAACAAAGCTTATGCAACAGAATTTGTTTTCAATGAAGGCAACAATAAAAGGGTTATTATATAATAATCAACAGTGGTGTTCTGAACGTTTGAGTTAATTGCTCTCTGCCATGAGGAGTGGACAAATGAGAACAGAACTATGCAAGCCCTCCGCTGTGGACGAGACAGGAGAGCCTTGTGGACCGGGCCGTCATGAATTAGGCAGGTGAAAGGATATCAGCCTCTTACCCTGCACCTAACAGCTCATTCATCACAGCCAGGGGGCCCACATTCTCTCTCTCTCACACTCACACACACACACACACACACACACACACACAGTGACCCTGACCTACAACCGGCTACAGTGTCTACATTCTTTTCCACACTAGCTTAAGGAGCATACTGGGCAAGCAGAAACTGTACCATCCAAACAAGGCTGACTGGCAAAACACACACAAACACACACACACACACACCAGAAATATGGTTTCATTATTGTCACATGCTTTCTCTATCTATCTTTCTCAAAAAGGCAAAAGTATTTCTACAGAAAAAAAAAAAATAAACGCCTCATCTGGCAACACTAGAGTACAATGCGGGCTGAGCTATAAATACGAGTTGCTAATCCGCCGCCAATTGAGGCTAAGCGTGGCGAGCGGAGTGGAGTGGAGAGGAGAGGAGCGGCCGGCACGACGTGAGCCAGGGGCCCCACCACGTCTCCTCTCCTGCCTTCTCGTAAACAGGTGTGCTGGAGCAAAACAAACCCGGCGACACATGACACAGGAAAGAGAAACTACATGGATGAGTCATGATACAGGTGAAAGAGATCCAGGAGAGAGATAGAGAGAGAGAGAGAGAGAGAGAGAGAGAGAGAGAGAGAGAGAGAAAGATGCAATTACTGCTTTGGCAACATTGTAAAATGTTACTTTCATGCCAATAAAGCTATTTGAATTTGAATTTGAATTTAAATTTGAATTTGAGAGAGAGATAGAGAGAGAGAGACACGTACTGTATATTTGCCATGTACTGTATTCCAAACATTCTATATGTAAATGAATGTCTAAATGTTCTGCTTTAGCAATGCAAACATATGCTAACATGCTAATAAAGCACACTTGAGCTGAACTGAACTGAGAGAGAGAGGAGAGAGAGAGAGAGAAGGAGAGAGGGAGGGACAGAGTGACTGAGAGCGTCATGTGAAGTTAAGGAAGGACCTTGCCAGCAATGACGGGCATGGTTTGGTTTCTTGATTCACACTTGTTCTCCGAAATGACACATGCAAACAGAAACGATAGCAAAACTGATGTAAGAGGAACAGGGTGAAGATGATTCAAAGACAAGGCCTCGTCTAGTCACAGACAGGAGGAGCTGGGGTGGGGTGGGGTGGGGTGGGGTTAGCTGAGGTGAGGTGAGGTTGGGCGCAGCACGAGGACTGCCCTGCGGGGATGACCGGAGCCTTGCGTAGGCTCTGGCTTCAGGGAACGTCCAGGGTGAGGACAGCGTGGCACTGCCCAGACACATGACCTCTGTACACACACACACACTCACACACACACACACACACACACACACACGAGACAGCAAACACACGTACTGTACCTTCTCCCAGCCAGTCTGGTTCCCAGACAGACACAGTCGGGAGGTGTGGGTGAAACTCTCAATCAATTAGATGTCAGGTACTTGGTAAACAAAAGACTCAGGGATGATACTCTCCCAAGCCAATCTGTGGTAAACACTGACTGACTCTCACACACACACACACACACACACACACACACACACACACACACACACACACACACACACAATCATGTAGACTCCACAGACAGACTCTGAAACAGGTCAGCAGCTTGATGGTATGAACTAACCATTGCCTCTCTCAGCATGTGACCAAACAAACAGTGAGTGAGTCACGGGAGACTAAAATAAGAATGCTCTTCTGGTGCAGCGTCTGGAGTAAGACAGCGAGAGAGAGAGAGAGAGAGAGAGAGAGAGAGAGAGGGAGAGAGAGAGAGAGGAAGAGAGGGAGAGAGAAAGAGAGAGAGAGAGGGAGAGAGAGAGGAAGAGAGGAAGAGAGAAAGAGAGAAAGAGAGAGAGAGAGAGAGGGAGAGGGAGAGAGGGAGAGAGAGAGGGAGAGCAGAGGAAGAGAGGGAGAGAGAAAGAGAGAAAGAGAGAGAGAAGGCTTGGGAAGTCCTACTGAGATTGAGTTAGATCAACCCTGGTTCTCTGAAAGCATGCCTGTGTAAACTGGTTGAGGTGGCCCGACTGGCTGTCTGTATGAGTCTGTGTACCAGAGAACAGGCAGCATGACTAGAATATGAAAGAGTCAACCAATCAAACACTCACACAGCCCATCATAAACAACAAAGGCGCAGGAGAACAAGCACATCCGAGTGCCTCCCTACAGGCCGGCTTTTCATTAGCACTTCTTTCCGTCTCTAGCATTTCATTCACAATTTACTTCACAGCAGCCCGTGGATAGCAAAGAGAAAAACCGGTCCCGATTAGCATGCTCCAACCTGGCATTAGGAGCCGCCGCCACCTCAACACTACAGCCGGATGTTCACACTGTAAAGACACAGCGCAATCTAGGGCCACAGGCTGCAACAAGCACAGGGCACCAGGCCTCTCTTTTCTCCACCGGATGGAAAAACAGCTATGATATGCCCCCAACATGCTACCAGAGCACAGCAACATCAGGAGAGAAAGAAGATATTATATAATATGCCCCCAACATGCTACCAGAGCACAGCAACAGTTAGTCAGCACAATCAATACAAACCAAGAGAGAGAGAGAGAGAGAGAGAGAGAGAGAGAGAAAATGTGGTACACAACTTCTGCTTGACGACTTCTTGCAACAGCCCAGCAACAAGGGGGAAAACAGTAATTCTCACTACTGCTTTTCTTTCTGAGAAAAAGAAATTTCCTTGAACAATTTCATAGTTTTGTAACAATTTGGTCACCGCTGAGGGAACTGTGACATGACTAAGCTGTCGTTACTGTAGGTAGGCAGGGATATGGTACACACACAATAAGGTTAGTCTATGGCCAAAGGGTTTCCGCAGATTTCGTGTCTGCATGTCTTAAATCTGTGGGCAAATTACTGGTGATGTTCGCAAGAAACAGGACGTGTGACTCAGGTGATTGTGGAATGGCCTTACTGGTAGCCACACCTCGGACATTTCAACTGTAGTCCTTTGCAATGGTGGGACTGTTACGGGCAGCTGTTAGTGTAAGTGCATACGTGTATGGGGAGAGCAGAGCAGAGCAGAGCAGAGCAGGAAGTGTCAGTCAGTCTGCCTTGAGCTCTCCGCAGGGCCAAGCAGGGATATGCCCTTACATGTCTGGGGCTTGCCTTGCTCAAACGTCAATTACTCATTCACCAGCATGTGACCGGCAAATTCCCGGTGTGACAGCACCTCACGCAACCACACACACACACACACACACACACACACACACACACACACACACACGCACATGTTACTCAAATACTACATACTACTCACAAACACACCCCGTGTGACCAAACACACGCACGCACACTGCTAACAAAGCAGAAGATTAATCACACAGTGTCTCCATCACTTCTCCATTCTGCTACGCTGCGTCACCAACTGGTGGAGCTCGTACTAGGCTGATGAGGGGGAAATTTGTGCTGAGTGCGTGCTCATATGATTTGAAGACTGGCCTTGCTTAGCCGCTCTTCTCAGCAGTCATTCAGCTGGGTACTTCAAACAGGACCCCGCCCTCCTCAAGTCTAAACCCTGCTGTGTGGCAGTCTAGGTGAGTCTTGCTGTGGCTGGCACGGCAGGCATCTAGGTGAGTCTCGCTGTGGCTGGCACGGCAGGCAAAACCAACCGGCTGACTGGCGCTTAAGGTATCACTTCACCACGGCTAGAGTGGCATCTCCCCGGGGGCACAGGAGAGAGAGAGCGAGAGAGAGAGAGAGAGAGAGAGAGAGAGAGCGAGCGAGAGAGAGCGAGCGAGAGAGAGAGAGAGAGAGAGAGAGAGAGAGAGAGAGCCTGTGTGTTTGTGTGGTTTGGAAGCAGAGAGACAGAGACACGCGAGAGTGACTGAGGCATGCTGGGATGGGTGTGGAGCGCCGAGCGCGGCTGGGTGTTTGCACTCAGGGGCCTGTCAGAGAGGAGCCGTGACACACCAGCACAGACCCCCCCCCACACACAGATCCCCCCCCCCCCACCTCTGTCACCACAACATAATCACATTACCGCCAGGACTCCAGGACTCCAGCACTGCGCCGGCCGGCCGGCCGCCCGATCCACAGCCCAGAGCTGGGAGGCAGAGACAGGGCCGCTGGAAATCTAATAGCAGAGTCAAGGCTCTCTGTGGAGATCTGATTACCAGAGCAACCCCCATCCACACACACACACACACACACACACACACCGTACGGATGCCCTGGCACATATGGAGCCACGTAGCACAGCTGATGCTTTGTTCACTGATACACATATTGATAGAGAGACAACACACGGAGACGGAGGACAAACAAACAAACACACAGACAGACAGATAGACAGACAGACATACAGAAGGACCAGGCAGCAACCGTCTTACCTATGTTTCTCCAGTTCATTGTGCGACGACCTGAAAGGGCAAACATAAACAGACACACCATGAACGCCTGGGCCCACATAGCACAGCACAGCCCAGCCCACAGTCATCACAGTGCCTCAGCTGGAAAGGTCAGTATGCAGCACGGAGGAGGGCGGAGG
>NC_084995.1:42291259-42298759 GCF_963854185.1 Sardina pilchardus | reverse complement strand
ATGTAGATCTCGCCTTATTAGAACGACTATCATAAATGACAATATTTCAAACATAACCAGCTAGCAAACGTTAGCGAAACAAATTTGGGTCTGAAAACTACCACTCACAGCGTCGTTTAAATCGCTAGTGACACCAGCGTTGTAATGCCTCCATGTGAGTTGTAGGCCTACGGCTGATTTGTAAATATGCCCAAATAAACAATAGGTCACATGTAAAATATATAATATTTTAGTGGTATTGACAAGAAAAACATACCCGGCAACACTTAATAAGCTAACAGCCGGCAATGTAGCCTACAGTCATGTCAGATCCAGTTGAAAGTGACATCATACCTGCACTGTGGCAGTGCACGTTCACCAAAACTTCTCATAATAATATCACACTCTTCCAAATAGTATACATCTGAGTTAAGACTGCATGTAACTTATGGTAACTGTAGCCTATTTATCCCAAGTTACCTCTGTCTCTTCTTTCCAAGTATTCTGCAGCCTCAAGGAGAATTAAAAGAGAATTAAGTTCCATCCTGTTGACTTTTGTGGTGAAAAAATACAAAATAAAATATAAGCACACCACGATATCGATGCCCTTAAAGTAAAGGATAAAATAAACAAAAAAACTAAAATTGGTTACAGTCGAAATCAACGCCAATGTTCAGTTCTGTGTCTGACTCTCTCAGCCAATTTCAACTGCACCTAACTAACATGTACAGCTAGAGTGGCTGCTACACAGCCCAATTAGAATGCAGCTGAAACCGGTGGGCGGTCTTCACGTAGTCTTTTCAGCCAATCGAAAGGTTCAAATTCTCGCTTCACAAGAGGAATGTTGATACACATTTGATTGGTTAGCTTGTGATAGTAACAAGGTAGAAGCTATACCCTAGCAACAACACATGTGACCCAGCCCCGTAATCTTTCATTGGTCCGATATGCAGTCTACTTATCGCCGATTGGCAGAAGTGTAATGCTAGGCGTGCCTCTCTTAACCCTCAAACATTGAACTTGACTATTGCCCGGGTTGCCAGTGAAATCAACTGTTTGGAATCGTGAAGGAAGTCACGTTGATGTCTAAGTTCTGGTTAAGAACGAATGTAGCCTACACAGGGATAATAGCGACAATAATTATTTAATTTGCTTGGAAAACAAACCTATGATTTGATGTGTGTCGATTATGCATTATTACATTGTGTGTGGGCTATTTGGTCTGTGCTCATGTAGCCTACCACATATTAGATTCCTCTGCTCATTGATGATGCATTTTGATTTTATCAGATGCAAGTCATTCATACATATTTTAAACGTTTTATTCAACTGAATTATCATCATGCATTGCATGTCTGGAAGATATGAAGCACAGATACAGATACAGCATCCACTTCTAAAGTTGTTGGATTGAGGTGAGAGGTTGGAATTGATAGGCAATGAGGTGTTGGCCTCTGAAACTATAGCAGAAGAAGACCCAGGCTTACCAGCTTTGGAAAAATAACTTTGTAGAGGATTTGAATTATTTGGCAACCTCAGGATGGCGCAAAGAGGGAAATAACAACAGCCTAGGCTCAGGATAAGGTAGTAGCCTACAATAGGGAGGAAACAGATTCTTGCATGCTATTATCCTCCATGCACACAATGCATTTATAGAGATGGCCCCTGATGCAAATGTCAATAAATAATGCAAGAATGGAGAACACAGCAGCTTTACAGCCTCTTTAGCAAATGCAACTGTTTTTATGCAAGGGTGGGCCTATAGACTACAGCACATGTTTTTTTTACTCATTTTATTATGCTAAGTTATCTACTAGGTTAACTAAGTTATCTACTTTTACTGTATATCAAATAGGCCTTCAATCATTTAGGGAAATTGTTGAATGTGTTAGTCCAAGTCAAGTGCCTGGGTGTGCACATGGATTATCATATCTGTTTTTATTTTTGAATATTGTCCATTATTTGTGCCCACTTAAATTCCTTTGATTTACACTAAAATGTCTTTAAAAGCAAGATACCTTATTATCGCAGCATATTTTCTTGAGAGAGCTGCAGATGTGCAACGCCCACTTAAGGTTTTCATCGGAAAATCTATCTGAAGGACAGAAGTTGGATGTTGCGTTTATGAAGATGAGAAAGGAGGGACCCAGAAAATAATGGCATGAGACCAATTAAATTTGCTTCAGCATGTTTGCACAGTTAAACAGTAGGTTCAATATGTATAATCTACACCATGAGGCATAAAGGGCTGTAAGTAAGTAAGTATTTGATATGCTGGTAACATTTGTTAATAATATTAGCAATGCATTGTATGTGCTAAATGAAACAGACTGGTTTTATTTTGTTACACTTAGGACCGCAGCATACCAGAAACTATCTGTATTCTTCATTTTTGTTTGCAAATAGCTTTTTCCCCTCTGAATGAAAATATTGTTTACCGCTGAAACACATCAAAGAGAAGAGTGAAAGCACCAGATGAATCACTTCACCTTCAAACTGAGAACCGGGGAAATCAAATCGAAAAACAATGGTCTTTGGGCTTTTGTTGATCTAAATTTACATGTACTCGCATACCCCATCATGGTTATTAACAACTCAACAGTTGTGTGCCTTCCTTTGTTCCTATGAGGTGATGCTGTGTGTCACATAGGGCTTGGCTGCTCTGCTGTGACTTCCTCGTGTTTGCTCTGATGTCTCCCACCATTTTGATGAGTTGCAGCCAACAAGCTGCAGATGGTCTCTGCTATGCTGTTTGTAGTTATGTCTCAGTGTATTATGCACCAAGAGCAACTCACCTGAGCAGGGAAGCCATTTCATGAAAGTATCATTTATTTCCATTACCTTATGCTATACCTAAAACTTAGTAACAATTTGACACTTTTGAGTTATGTTTTCTGTGAGCAAACATTTGGTTTCATACTTACATTTTTATGAAATGTTGTCACATGCGGGTGAACACACTTGTCATTTGGTATCAGACTACACGTATTCTGTGGTTTGGGCTGGAACACAATGCCGAAAGACACCACTTACGACATACCATGTTAGCATGCTTTAAAGTGCCAACTGGGCTGTTTCCGTTATAAAATGCATTTTTTTAATAGACTGGTTGTGCAGCAGCACATTTGAAGCCCAAAATCAATCATTTCTATCAACATTATAGAGATGAAAAAGATGACGAGTTGATGAACTGTAACATGTCTGACTTAAGCAGACTAAACAACAAAATGTGCTGGAACTCAAAGATAATGGAACCTGACATACTTCCTCCGATCAAAGTAGGGGAGAGCTCTTTCACTCTTTCGTTCTCTGTAACTCCCTCTTTTCTCTGTCACATATTTGTGATAGCTTTAATTTTATGTTATAATGATGTAACATGCACTCCTTTATCAAGTCAGTGATGTCACAGCTTGTTTGGCTGAGTTGAACTCTGTCTGTCAGCCTTTTATGACTCTCCCAGATTGCTGTATAGAGGGCAAAGGCCTTCTAAGGCCTGTGAGCCATGCCAGAGCACAGGGTTATAACAGGTCTGTGATACTCATCCACTTAGCATGTCATTAATGTACACTAAAGAAATAACCAGAAGATCTTTTTTTCCACTGCAGTTATAAGACATACTGTCTAAATCCTATGTCATACATTTACCAGATCTAAGGATAGATTGTACATGATGGCTTTTGTTTTTACATGAAGTGTTCGGGTGAAGTAGAGGAAATTCAGGAAAAATATTTCTGATCAGGGGACCTCTGTGAATGTCCTCTCGATAGTCAGACCAATTCAATCGCAGTCACCAAGTATAGCACCTTGCTCCTAGTGTGTCCTAGTGTGTCCTAGTGTCTGAAAGGATTTGAAGAAGAGATACATATGCATGAGCAGCAGTGCCAAATGAAGTACAACCTGTTTGGAGGGGCATGGAGGAAAACAGCACCTTATCTTCTGATCTGACAAAGTCTCAGCGCTATTTCTGTGTTAGTCATTTCTGAAATTCAACATACGCACTGCCTGTGATGTCATCCCACACACAAAAACAGTCATTTAGCCACTGAAAGGGCATGAACTAAGTATGTGTTTTGGTCTGTCCTGCATCCTGTATATGTGTTGCTATCTACCGTACCCTACATGTATTGCATGGAGAACATGGCATGTGCATGAACAAGAGAGTCATCATCTGTGTCACCCATGAAAGCAGCCCAGCGCCCAGTGAAAATTCCACACCAGATGCAAAAAAAAAACAGTTTTTTCCTCTTTCCTCCCCCCTCCCCCCACCGCTTCTCTGCTTGTTTCTATTTATATAGTAATCATCTGCATGCTCTCAGATAGGCTTGCCCCATCCTCCTCTCCTCTCTTCCTTTCTCTCCTCTCCTCTCCTCTCTCCACTCCTCTCCTCTCCTTTTCTCTCCTCTCTCCTCTCCTCTTCTCTCGCTCACAGCCAGCTGGCCCTGCTGCTTCTCCATTGTGTCCTTGTGTTTCCTGGGCGTCATTGCCCACTCTGTGTCACCAACCAGCAGCCAGCCAGCGGCATCAAGAGGCCTTGCAGGAGACTGAGGCCTAAGGGCTGAGGCCTTGCAGGAGACTGACTGGGGAGATGGTCTTTGAACGCTGGAACAGCAGCGCAAAGAGGAGCTCCTCTCATGAAGAGAGAGGATGCTATTAATGAGGTCATGATTAAGTAACATGTTTAGTCCATCTTCCTTGCAGCCAATTGTGTCAAGGTAATATTCGTTATTGTAAATTGATTTTTCTAAGAGAAGCAAAGATATAATCAATGTCAGTTTGTGCACGCGTGCAGAAGTGTGTGTGTGTTTATGTTTGTGTGTGTGTGTGTAAGCATGCCTACTCAGCCACTTTCTCCCTCCTGTTTATCTATGTTGCATTGGGTGGACCATTAGCTTTGAGAGAGGATTTTCAGCATGACAGAGATACACACACAGAAAAGCACTTAATACAGACACACATGTGTGAGCACCAGGGCCAAAACGTATTCAGCCCATCCAAAACCAATCAGCATGAGCCCAGTCTGATGTATCAGCAAAGCCAGACCTCATTTCTTTTTAACAGCTGTTGGTGAAAAGTGAAAAGTGCAGGCTTACCACTTTTAATGCAACTCTGTGCATCAATGCAACATCATCAGTAACAATGCACTACTGCAATGAAGTCCACTTGTTTAAACATGTTACATTACTAATAAATGATCTCAAATGGTTATGTGAAGTGAATTTAACTTTATAACTTGTGCAAAAGCATGACTTTCCAACTAGTCTCCACACGAAGAAAGAGGTGGGAGGTGCTACAACGATATAGAGTTTCAAATCATCAGCCGCTTTGCGAGTGAACTCTGCAGAAAGCAACCACGAATGTGTGCATGGCTGGGAGCTATTTGAGGTTACTGTCACAAGGGAGTCCTCAGTCTCACTGCATTTAACAGTCGTGTTTGTGGCTCGTAAAACTGTTTTCTACATTAAATAGGCTGAGGCAGAGGAGCCAGCCAGCGCAATCACTGCACTGGAGCCGTGCCAGAGGTGCCAGAGTCCGGGAGAGCCTCTCATTCCACTGAGGGAAGCGCTGTCTGTTTATTCAATCTAATATGCAAATGGTGACAAGGACATTGGCTGTGTCTCGTGGCCTGTTGAACTTGGTGCCCCTCTTTGCTGCTTGAGAATTTCCACATCTTGGCAAAATACCACTTTTCTGTGATTTTTTCCCCCATTATTTCTATAAAAAACATATGTAGAACACTTTTTTTTCTCTCCTTTTCTTTTTTGTGGTTTCAGAGCTGGGAACATAGCAATATGGAATGAAGGCCTAGTGTTGTGGCTGTGGGGTAAATGTTTGAACATTTCCTGCAAACACTTGAAATTAGGCCTTAAATGGGCATCAATTAAACCGAGGAGCAAATTACTTCGGAAGATACACTGTCTTCTCGCCATTACTGCATTTCCAGCTATGACTGGTTGTCATCATTATCTAGTCTTTAATCCTCTGCTCCAGCTCCAGCCATCTATTTCCATCTCTGGGTGACGACAATGACATGCTTGTCTGGCCTAAGTCATTGTGGGTCCCTCTCTTGTCAGTACCAATATTGCACTTTGCTTTCCTGTTAAATCGGGATTAGGTTTGCTAATCCCACAACACCCAAGCATATTATCTGCAAAGAGCCCAAAAATGTCCAGATGTGTTGCTCACCAGATTATAATTGTGAAAATGTGATGTCTGCCTAAAAGCACGAATAGTTGAAGAAAAAAAAGGAAAATGTCTTATCGGATTTTAGTGAAGGGAGGGTATCTTTAACTCTCACTGGAAAGCCTCAGCATATATACATGTATACACACACAAAACACACACACACACACACACACACATACAGTATGTATGTATACACACCATGTTGAGAGGCTGCTATGCACTGGTGTAATAGTTACATCATGTTCTAAGGCAGGCGTGGTGTTTCATTCATAACATGCTAAGCATTACTACATCAGAGAGTTAGCCACACCTGAAGTCTGCTATAGTTAATCCATGCACTGTAAGTTGATTTATTAGATAGATATAGACACAAAAGCGTCAACTACAATGTGTGGTTAGGAGTTTCAGACACCTTGATACACCTTGCGTAGGCTACTAATTGTTCAGTACTAATTGCTCATGTCATAGCCTCTCCTATATGTCTAGTTTTCACAGCCTCAGGAACATACACTGCTCGTACAAAAAAGCACTGTAATCTTCCACAGCCGTAATCAGTAGCCGTGACTCAGTCAGTCAGTTCCTGGGCACCGGGGTGGGGTGGGGTGGGGAGTGCCAAACCGGTGGTGGGTGACTTGCGTAAAGAGCTATAGTAGTCATGCCTATACCTGGTGAGCTGTCGTCACCGCGTTACATATCTGCTTGGCTATGCAAGGGGTATTCTGTATAGCAAGATCACATAAAACCCTTTGTGTGTTTTTATTTATTTGTGTGTGTGTATGTGTGTGTGTGCGTGTACAGTACGTGCATGCATGTGTGTGTGTGTGTGTGTGTGTGTGTGTACTGTATGTGTGTGTGTGCCTGTGTGTGTGTGTGTGTGTGTGTGTGTGTGTGTGTGTGTGTGTGCATGCATGTGTGTGTGTGCGTGCGTGTGTGTGTGGCCTGTTTGTGTGGGTGTCTGAAACTGACTGGAAGAGGGGAAATGAAAGAAGCCTGCTTGCTGTCTCTGCATACAAACCCTCTGAGACTAATTTATGGGGCTTGTTTGCATCAACACAAGTTTTAAGAGAATTTTATAAAACCTCCCTCTCTCTATCTCTCTCTCTCTCTCTCTCTCTCTCTCTCTCTCTCTCTCTCTCTCTCTCTCTCTCTCTCTCTCTCTCTCTCTCTCTCTCTCCTCTCTCTCTCTCTCTCTCTCTCTCTCTCTCTCTCTCCCTCGCTGAAAGTTTGTGCGACTATCAAAGAGTGCTGTGCCCAAACCCTTTGATGCAGCTTCACTTCAGACCGCTGTCCATAGCTCTTCACTTCAGTCTTGCAGCCGAGAGGAGAGAGAAATGAGAT
>NC_084995.1:42173759-42276259 GCF_963854185.1 Sardina pilchardus | reverse complement strand
AGGCTACATATTTTTCTTAATCCATGAACAAATGCTCACACAAGACAAGTTGTTTACTCTGTTATGTTGTCATGTGTTTGCAGACCATGAACAAAATGCTCACACAAAACAAGTACTCTGCTATGTTGTCATGTCTTTGCAGACCGTAGACTAACGGAAGAGACTTCACAGGTCACAGGTCACCAGTGTAGCCTAAAGGATGAAGCTGCATTATAGAATTAATTAATTAATTAATTAATTAATTAATTCATTCATTCATTCCATGTTTGTACACTTTGTGTTTCACGTTGCAAAGCCAGGGAATTGCAGGGATAGTCAAAATGTTTATGCAATCAGGCCTTATTAAACTCGATATCTGAGGGCAATAAGGGAATTGGGGA
This sequence comes from Sardina pilchardus, assembly GCF_963854185.1. Taxonomy (NCBI): domain Eukaryota; kingdom Metazoa; phylum Chordata; class Actinopteri; order Clupeiformes; family Clupeidae; genus Sardina; species Sardina pilchardus. The sequence continues at coordinate 42,275,879 of NC_084995.1, read as the reverse complement.
TTAGAACCAATTTAGGTATAGTCAGAAGAACTGCTTGAGTATGGAGATAGACAATTTGTCACAGATTTTCATCGACAGCATCTCACAAGTGTCTGCAGTTGTTGCTATGATATGTTCCATCCAATCACTGCTGCTGCTCTCCTTCCACTCTCCGATTGGGGGCTGGGGTTATATGACATCATTAATGTTAAACCCAAACCTTCGAAGTCAATTTTGATACTTTTTACCAATATTCACGAAACCCCCAGGTCTGTGACAGCAAGGGTGAATTGGAACGTTTCCTCCTTCTCTTAATAGCACCGGCGGAATTGTTGAATCGACCGCGACATCCCCGTTGGCGTGCAATTCTGGGAGGGGCGTCCTGTCGGCAACCGAGAATGGCGGTTGCGGAGGAGGCTGTGTGAGGAGAGAGAGGGAGAGAGAGAGATAGAGAGGAAGAGATGGGGGCTTAGCGATTAACATCCCTTTTCTCGAGACGTTGTCCCTTTCTTTTGTCCATCGGCCCTGTACACCGGGATGGAGGATTCTCGCGAGGACCATCAACTGCATTTCTGCCATTTACTGAAAGTGGAGGAGGTAAGGATGCTCCTAAAGTAAATCGTAGCTTAGTAACGCACGATAATATTACCAGCTTACATGAGTTCTGTCAACAACAGTCTACCCCAGCACCAATGTGCATCACAGCTTTTGAACTGCTTGTGGTCATGACATGAATAGGCTACATCAGTGTCACAAGTGTTTTCCTCTTAACGTCCTTCGCGACGGCATTGTGGTGCTCACTCAAGTGTTTCAGAACCACGCACACGCATCTCAGCAATATTGGGAGTGCGCTGATTAAAGTGTCTGGATGGATGAGGTTTTCGTCTCGTCATAATTAGTGAGCGTAATTAGTGTGCCAGTGAATTCTCTCTCCAATGCAGATAGCCAAGGTATCGAAATGTCACCTGTATCAAAGATGCACTTGCAAAGTAACTGGCTGTTGCATGTGTATGCACACATGCAGGAATCTAGGAATCTACTCAGATAAATAATGTTATACTGTATCAAAGCGTGATATGCAAAGTTTCACAGCAACTTTCTGTTTTGTGTCATTCTGCTGTGCGAATATGGTTGGTTTTACTAATGATGCTGTACAAGCCCTGGGTCATCTCATATAATCTCATAAGTGTATCTATGTGTCTTTGCATGTAAGCTGATGCAGTAATGAAAAGGCCCTTTATCGTTAGGTCTGAAGATGAGCCAGTAGTGGATTCAGTGATGCCCTGATCCAGCTCTGTTTTCTGATGTTGTGGTTCTATTCTCTCTTGACCTAGTTCGGAAAACCATTTTCATACAGTATGTGATACCATTCTGTGTGTCTTTCTGATCAATACCAGTTCAGGTAGTTTTGTGCAAATGTATCATGGATAAAGTAAAACACTACAGCATAAAGCAACAGATTTCACATATCATAGAGGAGAGCTTTATGCCTTATAACTCACCAAATAACAAGCAACAGATCTCACATATCATGGAGGAGAGCTTTATGCCTCATAACTCACCAAATAACAAGTCAGTTGTGCTGTTGAGCTACTACATCAGTTTGCCCAAAGAAAGTAGACGTCCTCTGTATTGCAGTTACAGTACGTGTTCTTGAGCTGTGACTTGTTTGTCTGTAGTAATTATTATTCACCAAGTATTTGTGAATCATTCCTCCTGTCCTTAATGATTCTATTGTCATACTAAGTAAGAGGAGTGATCTTCCACCAGTAGGCTATTGCTAACGGTCGGGCATGCGGTTGACATGCTGATTGTGAAATGGACCTTTGTCAAAATCGATCTCTGGCACGGAGGACTGGTAGTGGTGTCGGCGTGCTGCAGAGGTAAAGGGTGGCGATGGTGGTGTGGTGTGGCAATCCCAGTGACAGTAAAACGACATGGACAAGGCCTGCTCAGTGATCAGTGAAGCAATGGGAATCTGACCAATGTGGACAAATACCCAAACGTGTAGTTTTGAATGGATCTGGCTGATATTCTGGATGCTTTGCATGTTGTTGCTGCCAAATGCAGGTGCTAACTCAGGCTGCCATGACACCTTCTGGCTGATCAGGTTTGGCCTCATTTCTTCATCATGTAAATGCATAGATAGATAGATAATAGATAGATACTTTATTGATCCCCAAGGGGAAATTCAAGATGCCATGCTGTCCACAGCGGTCACTGTCATCGGACAGACCTGTTGCATGAGACTTGCCAAGAGTTTAGCATATGAAATGCATCCATTTGAATAGAGAGCAGGTGAGAGAGTGAAGACACCAGCCCTGAATCTTCATGCAGCTCTTGTCTGCTGTTCTCACAATTCATGTTAGTAGAGGAATGTTTACTCTGCAATCTTGAGTAAGATAGATCTTTTTTGCTTTTAAAGCAAGACTTATAACTGGCAGCCACTAAGCCACTGATCCAGAAATGTAACAATTTAGTATTTGTCCGAAGAGCACAGTTTCATCCATTTGCGAACTATGTGTTTTTCGTCCATATATTACTTGAGTCAAAGTGCCCGACTCACACACATGCCCTGTCAGTGTTGCTTGTGAGTTGACTCTGAGATCATGTGTTGCTAGTGAGTTGACTCTGAGATCATGTGTTGCTAGTGAGTTGACTCTGAGAACATGTGTTGCTAGTGAGTTGACTCTGAGATCATGTGTTGCTAGTGAGTTGACTCTGAGATCATGTGTTGCTAGTGAGTTGACTCTGAGATCATGTGTTGCTAGTGAGTTGACTCTGAGATCACGTGTTGCTAGTGAGTTGACTCTGAGATCATGTGTTGCTAGTGAGTTGACTCTGAGATCACGTGTTGCTAGTGAGTTGACTCTGAGATCACGTGTTGCTAGTGAGTTGACTCTGAGATCACGTGTTGCTAGTGAGTTGACTCTGAGATCATGTGTTGCTAGTGAGTTGACTCTGAGATCATGTGTTGCTAGTTTGGATCTTAAATACACTCCAGGCTGACCTACAGACTCCAGACTGACCTTCAGACTCCTGCAGCTTTCACCTGGAGACAGAGGCCACTCTCCGCAAACAGCCCATGCAAGATAAATAAGTAATGAGCTCCGACATATCGTCTGTGTGTGTGTGTGTGTGTGTGTGTGTGTGTGTGTGTGTGTGTGTGTGTGTGTATAAAAGAGAGAGAGAGACAGAGAGAGAGAGAGACAGACAGAGACAGAGAGATCATTATTTTTGATAAAACTCTCTTGGAGAAACTGATGCATGCAGAAAGATGAGGCAGGGACTGAGGTTGTGGCTCATGTGGGCTAAGGGTTGGTCTAGTTTGGTTTGGTTTGGTTTGGGGGTGGGGGTGGGGGTGGTCTGTGGGTGGATCTGAGGCCCTGAAGTGTCTGGCTTTTTGGTGCTGGCTGTCTGCTGGTTGTGTAAAGGCCCATTGAGGGGAAGCCCCTCCACAGAGGGAGAGGAGGTCACATGGGCCGGCCGCTCAGTCCAGCAGCGCTGAGATGCACACAGAGCGGTACAGGAGCAGGACTCGCGCAGGACTCTGCCAGCAGAATAGCCAGCAGCCGCGTGGATGAGAGCAGGCAGTCAGCTGCTGTGTGCCAGGCAGAGAGGGCGTAGAGAGGAGGGGAAAGGTGCAAGCTGCATCGGGCGGAGGAAAAGAACTCGTCCCGTTTGATGGAGAATCTGCTCTGTTCTCCGTCCCGTGCTGTCACTCCGGCCGGTTAATCCCTGCCCTCTCTGTCTCCTTGTCTCTCCCGCCTCTGGATGCGTCTCCTCAGCCCATGACCATCTCCCTGCTGGAGCCCCATGGGAACACAGCCGAGGTGAGTCGCCTCCTCCTCTCCTCTCGCCACAGATCCATTCAGCACAGCAGTCGCAGCCTCGCCACATTATGTTAGATATGGGCTGGGATGGTATTCCAGCTCGTTTTTGATTAGTTTCATGTTGCTGTTTTATAAAAGCTGCATAGTGGTAGAAATACTGTCGTGGGACTACACACATGATATTGCATTGCTTAATTGTCAGAGGATATGTTTTATGAAATTGTATTTTTTACTTTATTACAGGTGTCAGTTACTCCTGAAACAATTCAAAAGGTGAAAACTACTCAATTATTACTATATTATAGCTCAGATTTTGGGCAGTGATAAAGACAAAGCAAATAAAGAGGTTGTAAAAAACTCGACTTTCTGGCTGTTGACTCACAGGTGGCTGTATCTCCTGACATGGTAGCCAGTGGTGGTATGGGAACCCTTAGCAAGGCGAGAAATGCATGAGCCCTCCTATTGCATGTAGCGCTGTCTGTCCTGTTCTGTGGTTTCTGAACTAGACCCGGTACTGTATTTTGGGCACTCTCTGTTTCTCTCTCATTTTGTACATGTTGTAGCTTAAATGCATGTTTTTAAATACATGGTTCTGTTGATCATCTGTCATCATTCTATAATTCTAAAATTGTAAACCTCATACTGTAGCACTGAGAAGAGATCTATTTTCTGTGTCCACTATCCCGACTATACTGACTGACCTTCGTCTCTCTCTCTCTCTCTCTTCCGTACTGTACTGCTGCACAGGGTGTGAAGTATCAAGGTAGCCAGCACATCATGGAGAGTGCAAAGTATTGCCATGGCGTCAACAACAACCCCGGCTATCTGTGTGAGACGGGCCACTGCTGCGGGGAGACGGGCTGCTGCACCTACTACTACGAGCTCTGGTGTAAGTCCTGCCTACTACTATGAGCTCTGGTGTAAGTCCTGCCTACTACTATGAGCTCTGGTGTAAGTCCTGCCTACTACTATGAGCTCTGGTGTAAGTCCTGCCTACTACTATGAGCTCTGGTGTAAGTCCTGCCTACTACTATGAGCTCTGGTGTAAGTCCTGCCTACTACTACGAGCTCTGGTGTAAGTCCTGCTGCACCTACTACTATGAGCTCTGGTGTAAGTCCTGCCTACTACTACGAGCTCTGGTGTAAGTCCTGCTGCACCTACTACTATGAGCTCTGGTGTAAGTCCTGCCTACTACTATGAGCTCTGGTGTAAGTCCTGCCTACTACTATGAGCTCTGGTGTAAGTCCTGCCTACTACTATGAGCTCTGGTGTAAGTCCTGCCTACTACTACGAGCTCTGGTGTAAGTCCTGCTGCACCTACTACTATGAGCTCTGGTGTAAGTCCTGCCTACTACTACGAGCTCTGGTGTAAGTCCTGCTGCACCTACTACTATGAGCTCTGGTGTAAGTCCTGCCTACTACTACGAGCTCTGGTGTAAGTCCTGCTGCACCTACTACTATGAGCTCTGGTGTAAGTCCTGCCTACTACTATGAGCTCTGGTGTAAGTCCTGCCTACTACTACGAGCTCTGGTGTAAGTCCTGCCTACTACTACGAGCTCTGGTGTAAGTCCTGCCTACTACTATGAGCTCTGGTGTAAGTCCTGCTGCACCTACTACTATGAGCTCTGGTGTAAGTCCTGCTGCACCTACTACTACGAGCTCTGGTGTAAGTCCTGCCTACTACTACGAGCTCTGGTGTAAGTCCTGCCTACTACTATGAGCTCTGGTGTAAGTCCTGCCTACTACTATGAGCTCTGGTGTAAGTCCTGCCTACTACTATGAGCTCTGGTGTAAGTCCTGCTGCACCTACTACTACGAGCTCTGGTGTAAGTCCTGCCTACTACTATGAGCTCTGGTGTAAGTCCTGCCTACTACTATGAGCTCTGGTGTAAGTCCTGCCTACTACTATGAGCTCTGGTGTAAGTCCTGCCTACTACTATGAGCTCTGGTGTAAGTCCTGCCTACTACTATGAGCTCTGGTGTAAGTCCTGCTGCACCTACTACTATGAGCTCTGGTGTAAGTCCTGCCTACTACTATGAGCTCTGGTGTAAGTCCTGCTGCACCTACTACTATGAGCTCTGGTGTAAGTCCTGCAGCACCTACTACTATGAGCTCTGGTGTAAGTCCTGCCTACTACTATGAGCTCTGGTGTAAGTCCTGCTGCACCTACTACTATGAGCTCTGGTGTAAGTCCTGCCTACTACTATGAGCTCTGGTGTAAGTCCTGCCTACTACTATGAGCTCTGGTGTAAGTCCTGCCTACTACTACGAGCTCTGGTGTAAGTCCTGCCTACTACTATGAGCTCTGGTGTAAGTCCTGCCTACTACTATGAGCTCTGGTGTAAGTCCTGCCTACTACTATGAGCTCTGGTGTAAGTCCTGCCTACTACTACGAGCTCTGGTGTAAGTCCTGCTGCACCTACTGCTATGAGCTCTGGTGTAAGTCCTGCCTACTACTATGAGCTCTGGTGTAAGTCCTGCCTACTACTACGAGCTCTGGTGTAAGTCCTGCCTACTACTATGAGCTCTGGTGTAAGTCCTGCTGCACCTACTACTATGAGCTCTGGTGTAAGTCCTGCCTACTACTACGAGCTCTGGTGTAAGTCCTGCCTACTACTATGAGCTCTGGTGTAAGTCCTGCCTACTACTACGAGCTCTGGTGTAAGTCCTGCCTACTACTATGAGCTCTGGTGTAAGTCCTGCTGCACCTACTACTACGAGCTCTGGTGTAAGTCCTGCCTACTACTACGAGCTCTGGTGTAAGTCCTGCCTACTACTATGAGCTCTGGTGTAAGTCCTGCTGCACCTACTACTATGAGCTCTGGTGTAAGTCCTGCCTACTACTATGAGCTCTGGTGTAAGTCCTGCCTACTACTATGAGCTCTGGTGTAAGTCCTGCTGCACCTACTGCTATGAGCTCTGGTGTAAGTCCTGCCTACTACTACGAGCTCTGGTGTAAGTCCTGCTGCACCTACTACTATGAGCTCTGGTGTAAGTCCTGCCTACTACTATGAGCTCTGGTGTAAGTCCTGCTGCACCTACTACTATGAGCTCTGGTGTAAGTCCTGCCTACTACTATGAGCTCTGGTGTAAGTCCTGCCTACTACTATGAGCTCTGGTGTAAGTCCTGCCTACTACTATGAGCTCTGGTGTAAGTCCTGCTGCACCTACTACTATGAGCTCTGGTGTAAGTCCTGCTGCACCTACTACTATGAGCTCTGGTGTAAGTCCTGACTGCTTCAGTCATTTGTGTTGCACTGAGTCCTGCTCTTGGTCTAGGCTGCGTGGTATACCTAACAGGGCTGAATGTGTGCTGAGGAACTGAAATCTGCTAGCACCAACACAAACCTGTAGGATGACAGTGGTAAACTTAAATGCAGCACATAAGCAAATGTTTAATCAAAAGCACTAAGTGCAAAGGACATCCTAATAAACTGCTGCTCGCCAGAGGTAGTGCCGGCCAAGTCTGCGGCATCCACATTGACTTTAAAAGGCTCTGAAGCTGAGCCATGCAGATTTTTACTGTGTACCGTTCCATATATTATACTGGTCAGGCAAGCCCCTCTCTGAACTGCATTAGGAAATGATCTGTCTGTGTGTGTGTGTGTGTGTGTGTGTGTGTGTGTGTGTGTGTGTGTGTGTGTGTGTGTGTGTGTGTGTGCAGGGTTCTGGTTGCTCTGGACGGTCCTGATCCTGTTCAGCTGCTGTTGTGCGTACCGGCACCGGCGAGCCAAACTGCGCATCCAACAGCAACAGAGACAGAGAGAGATCAACCTCATCGCTTACCACGGGGCCTGCAACTACCCTGCCTCCATGTTGGACCTCAGTACGAATGCTCTTTGCTCTTCAGGGCTGGGATGTTATATTAGCTGTTGGGGATCTCGGGGAGCTGTTGGGATGTTAGCTGTTGGGGATCTCCATTTGTGTGTCTATAGTGGCTGCAGCTAAGAAGTGGTGTATCCAGAGAACAAGCCAATGAGAAATGGCACTTGTTGATGGCGTTGGTTTACTTGGTTATCATCAACAGATATGTCTAGATATGAGTCGCCAATACAAGGATGTTTTTTGCCTGGAAGGCAACAAGAGTTTTTAAATGAAAATATGTGGCCTTCAGAGCAAAAGATGTGAGCTACATGTAGATGGCAGTCAGCCAACAACAAGCCTTTCCTGCCTCTATGCCTAAACATAATGTGTAATTGAATGTTTCTGGTAGCCAGATGTGGTTTTCATATTTTCCTGATAACTGATCAAATGGGAGATATCTTTGGAAACCCCTTGTGTAGGTAACATAACTATTCTTGATCCTGTCAAGTCTTCTTTTCTGTGCTCCATTTTTGGGCGGTCCTAAAAGCAATATTGGTGAGACGATGAGTTCCCCACTCAACATAGCCTCTCCCCTAAGAGTTGCAGGAGCTGGGGGACATACCCACCCCAGAGTGTCTGGCCATGTACTGCACATGTATTCTCTCTGCTGTGCACCAAACAAGCTGACAGAGAAACACATACCTGGGAGGAGTTTCCCAACTCTGTGACTGAGTTACAGCAGAGAAGAATCATGTTCAGAATCTCAGAATGCCTGTTGGGAGTGTTTGCCATGCCTTCACATGCTAGATGTACTGTATATCTCCTGGATGACAGAATTGTTCAGATCCTGTTAAAAAGAAATGAAATTAGAATCAGCTGGCTTAGAGGATTGTTGGTGTGGTAGACAGCTGAGAGGGACAGCAACCTTCTCCTGATGCCTTTAGCACAGTCAGTGGACCTGCTCACAATGTTTGAGAGCATATACAGAGTATACATGTACAGGCCATTTTTTAAACTTGATTGACTTTCATTTGAAATACATCTGGTTTGACACCTTCTTCTGTGATGTGACAAACTCAGAGCTCTTTTGATTCTGGTTTACAGGGTCTCTAAGTCAGTATGCTGACATGTCTTGTGTGTGTGTTTCTTGCCTACAGTAGGTCTCTAAGTCAGTATGCTGACATGTCTTGTGTGTGTGTTTCTTGCCTAGGTCTCTAAGTCAGTATGCTGACATGTCTTGTGTGTGTGTGTTTCTTGCCTAGGTCTCTAAGTCAGTACGCTGACATGTCTTGTGTGAGTGTGTTTCTTGCCTAGGTCTCTAAGTCAGTATGCTGACATGTCTTTGTGTGTGTGTTTCTTGCTCAGGTCTCTAAGTCAGTATGCTGACATGTCTTTGTGTGTGTGTTTCTTGCCTACAGTAGGTCTCTAAGTCAGTATGCTGACATGTCTTGTGTGTGTGTTTCTTGCCTACAGTAGGTCTCTAAGTCCGTATGCTGACATGTCTTGTGTGTGTGTGTTTCTTGCCTAGGTCTCTAAGTCAGTATGCTGACATGTCTTTGTGTGTGTGTTTCTTGCCTAGGTCTGTAAGTCAGTATGCTGACATGTCTTTGTGTGTGTGTTTCTTGCCTACAGTAGGTCTCTAAGTCAGTATGCTGACATGTCTTTGTGTGTGTGTTTCTTGCCTAGGTCTCTAAGTCAGTATGCTGACATGTCTTTGTGTGTGTGTTTCTTGCCTAGGTCTCTAAGTCAGTATGCTGACATGTCTTTGTGTGTGTGTTTCTTGCCTAGGTCTCTAAGTCAGTATGCTGACATGTCTTGTGTGTGTGTGTTTCTTGCCTAGGTCTCTAAGTCAGTATGCTGACATGTCTTTGTGTGTGTGTTTCTTGCCTACAGTAGGTCTCTAAGTCAGTATGCTGACATGTCTTGTGTGTGTGTGTTTCTTGCCTAGGTCTCTAAGTCAGTATGCTGACATGTCTTTGTGTGTGTGTGTTTCTTGCTCAGGCTTCCTGGCATCGTTCAAGCTGCCCTCGTATGAGGAGGTGGCGGCGCAGCCCAACACGCCCCCTCCGCCCTACAGCTCCGTGTTCGCCCTGCAGGGGGCGTCTCGCTACACCCACGCGGGCCCCAGCGGCATGACCTCCTCGCAGAGCTCCCACAGCAACTACACCAGCTGCTCCTGCGAGTCCTGCTCGCTCACCTCCCACAGCAGCACCTCCTTCTCCGTGCAGGTCACCGACGAGACCGACACCAGCAACGCCACCACGCCCAGCGAGCTCGGCGGCGGCTCCAGGGTGCCCAGCGCCACGCCGGAGCCCGCCATCCTGGGGCCCGAGCACGCCAGCCTGCCCACGCCGACACCACCTCCACCCGGGCCGGAGGGCGCGTCGCCACCCCAGCCTCCGGCGCCGCTGGTGCTGTCCGACCCGCTGGGCGCCATGTCCCTGCCCGTGGATGAGGTCGGGCGCGGGGAGGACGTGGCGCAGGAGCGGCCGTCTCCCAAGGCCACCCTCTCGCCGCCCAAACATGCCCTGTTCTCCTCCGACGTGCACTTCTTCGAGCCGGACAGTCGCGTGTCGGCGGTCTCGGACGTGGAGGGAGACGGCGGGGAGGACGAGGAGGACGACCTGGACGACGAGAACCACTTCCGCCACCGCCGCCTGACGGGAGACTCGGGCATCGAGGTGTGCCGCTGCAAGGTGAAGAAGGCGGACGTGGAGGCGGACGCGGACAGCAAGAGGGAGGACGATGCCGGACAGGGCGCCGTGAGAGAGGAGGAGGGGAGGGAGGACGCCGGCCCGGAGCACGACAGCGTGGACTGCTCGCTCCGCGCCGCCCAGGAGGCCCACACCCAGCTGCCCCCCGAGGACTGCCCCGTCCAGTGCACCCCCACGCTCCCTGCTCACAGCGAGGCCGTCATCACGGTGCAGTCCTCGTGAGGTGGGAGGGGAGGGGAAGTAGAACCTTTCAACGCTGTTCAGATATTTGAAAATTCGCAGGCCATAGCTGTCAGTTATGATGGAGAAACTGACGGAGCGTCATGATGTTTGAAGGCTGTGTCTCACCCCTGAGGGATCATGCACAGGCTGCGTGGGATGGAGAGGCCCTTCACTGTCCGCCGGGCCTCTGGAGCTGTGCTCTGGTGTCCAGGAAGTGGACGATGGCCCGAAAGACTACGCAGAGGGGTGCTGAGGGGACATGGAGCAGGACGAGCATAGGGCCCCAGATGAGGACATTTCACCCCATTCTCTTGTTCACTTCCACACACACACACACACACACACACACACACACACACTTACTGCCCGGGAGCATCTGAGAACAAAAGAGCATCTTTTCCCGGGCAGGGAAACAAAAGCGCCTGTGCAGAATGCAAATGTGCTGCCTGGCGTCCCTCTGGAGTGGCAGGCAGAAGAGCAGCAGCTGCGTGGGGCTGTGTGAAGTCAGCATAATGCCACCCAGCTCACCCGCCCTGCCCAGTGCCCAGTGCCCAGTGCCCAGCCCGCCATGCCCCTCCTGCAGCGATGCCCCTGCCCCCTAGCTTCCTGACTAAATCTGTTCCTCTCTCTCTCTCTTCCTCTCTCCCTCTCTCTTTTTCTCTCTCTCTCTCTCTTTCTCTCTCTCTCCCTCTCTCTTTTTCTCTCTCTCTCTCTCTCCCTCTCTCTTCCTCTCCCTCTCTCTTTCCTGATTTATATGACTGAACAGTCAAGGCTATGAAAGTCTCGAGCTGTTGGCTTTTTTTGGACACCAGTGACTACCCTCATCCTCTAACTGTCCTGTTGTAGCAGGATGCTCCCTCCTCTCACTGATGTGCCCTTCGTTCTTTAAAAACGCTGCTTGGACTGCTTGTCGATTCTTAGGCAATAATAATCCAACTGAGGCTGTTGTGTTTGTCCCCTAACACAAAGGCTTGTCTGTGACTGACTGGGGCGTAAAACTATGAATGTAAACATTAAATGCCTGAGGTGATGTGGCTGAAGCAAGAGTTATGACCTTGCGTTTCAATTCCTTCAGCCCCAAAACTTAGTTTATAAAGGTGTGTGAAATATGGTTATTACCTGTTGACTGGCATGGCAATGTTGCTCTGACTGTCCTCTCTACACTGTAATGAAGTCCTGATGGGTTTGTTACACAGGAAGACACATTTGCTAGTCCACGTGTGGATCACTATGGGAACCCTGACACAGAACTACTGCTACTGAATGTAATCCTCTTTGTGGCTATGGACACATAGTTTTTGGCCTGTTGAATTAACAGACTCATACTCAAATGGAAATATCCAGTGGAACATTATTTTGAATTCATCAAGGAATTGAATTGAATTTTTTTTTCTTCAGGAAAGTATTTGAAGTGCCCGTATGTGTTCTGAATATGTGGGTTCTGAAGTTCTCCCCTACTCCATTCCATTTAAAACAACAGAAAATACGCCACATTTTCATCTACAGCATATCATGCCCTTTTAGCATTAAGCTATCGATAAAAAAAACTCTGTACATCATTTATTGAAAATTCCACACTGTGAAAAAGTAAACTGATCAGACATAGTCATACGTTGTGGATCTCATTGGGAACAATCCAATGGTGACACACAGACTACTATACAGCACATACACACTTTGTAGACACATTACATTGTTAAACAATGGCTATCCCATACTGGGATGTGTAGAAAGCCAAGTTGTGAGTAAACCAGTCTTTGTGCTAAGAGGTATTGGTCTGGTCCAGTTACTCACTGTAAACAGGCAGCTTGCTAGACTGTTCTGAAGCTTAACTTAGTTGGCACCTTGTGCAGTGGACCTACAGTATGTTATTTTGGACCATTAGCTGAGGCTAAAACATTGATCTTAATTAAAACTGTCTTTATTTCATCTGTGAAACGACAACATTATTTTTTGTTGAGTCATTTTGACAACCGTAAAGATTAGAGAGTGACGGTGTGCATGGCACAGAAATCGACCTAATGCTCAAACTAAACTACTACTCTTTGCTCTTACTAGTGTAGATATGCAGTAGGTTGTGTGTGTGTGTGTGTGCGTGCGTGTGTGTGTGTCCTGGAATGTGTGTTTTGGTGAGGATGTGTGTCTGTCTGTCTGTCCAAAGCTCTTACTCGGCAGCTTCTGTGAATACACAGAAAGCATTTTTTAGCTTACTTTAGTTTTCCCCTAGTTAAAGCATTTTTTTTTAGCTTACTTTAATTCTCCCCTAGTTGGTTAGTTCAAGTACATTGTTGAATCATACGCAGTAACCATTTGGGGGAAAAGAATGTGCTTATTAATGGAAGCCAAAGGCATAGTTGGAAGAAATACCTCTTTGTTCTGTTTAGAATCAACATGGCATTTACACCATAAGATTATTTTGACCAGACAATTGCTCGCTTTGTCTTAGCTTTGACCTTCCGTTTATAGGGATGTTCAATTTGACCACAGCTATTCTAAATTCCCTGAACTTTTTTTTATTATTAATATCAGATATGCCCACAGTTCAATTTTAATTTCAATCACATAATCAATTGGAAAAAAAAAAAAAAAAATGAATGCAAAAGCCAATTCTTGGGTGCTTTTTGTAGTGTGGGTGAAATATAGTGATGTCAGTGCAAACTGCATTGAAAGGCCAGTTGTGAAAAGGGAGAGGAGCAAGTACCCCACGTGCTTATACAACAAGCCACTGGCTCTGCCCATTGACTCTCAACAGAGACTTGCTATTATCAAGCACCAACACAGTCACGCGCCTCGCCGCGGCACACTAAGGCCGATATCTGAACTAGCTGGAGCATTAGGGCTATTATTACATTTTCTTTATATCATCTTGAGCTTGTTAGATTTGGTTTCTTCTGTAAGTGCATTCATGTTTTATCTCAGGATAAGTTCTTGTGCCGACCTGTGGCCACATTATAATTTTGAGTGCAAAGCCACTGTCAAATGTTTTGCCTTAGGCATACACAGTCTGATACTGTTAAATGACTAGTGTTGTACATTAAAAGGGAAATGGATTGTAAAATCATTACATTCAAAACTGTTAAACTTCTTTCAGACATTTGTGCTCCCCATGGCTACGGCCTAGTGTCCGACTGTTATCTCTAGATAAGGCTGCGAGTAGATGTTTACGCTTCCGTAACAGGCCACAATATGTTCTATATTTTTACTATAGCTTCATTTTTGTAAAGCGGAAAAAAATACATTGAAAGTTGATGTGCAATTTGATGTACTAATTGTAGAAACCCTCGAGTGTTAGTGTGTTTTTGACTGCTCCTACTCCCCTGGGGAGACCATCTCAGTAGGGAGGGAAAAGAGGAGGATCGTAACAAATCCACTTGGACTGCTGGTATACATTTGTATATGTACAACGTATCTCATCTCTGTGACAGTGGAGTGGTGTAGTCTGATGAACTTTAAATACCTAGTGCAGCTGTAACTATTCCCCTATCATGGGGAGGCTTAACGTTGTTGTTGTTGTTGATGTTAATTCACTTAATCTCTATATCCTGCATGAGAGGAGAGTGGTTATGGAGTTGCCTCAATGACTGTTTCCCCCCCTTTGTTTTGACACACTGTACTTACCTATTGTAGATCATACCATCTGCAAATCATTATTAAATCTGCTTTATATTAGACTTTTTTTTACATAACTTAAACCATCGCTGGTCTGTACATGTGTAGTACAGCAAAGGCTAAAGGTTTCTAGTCTGTGTCAGTTACAGATGACCAGTGTGTGTGGAGTAGTCTGTGAAATAGGCCTGAATATTCATTTTGGATATTTATCCCTAGTTCTGTGTTATCGTACACTAGGGCATAGCCTGTCTGACCGCTGTGGGCATTTAGCAACCTCTGTTACTGACCTTTGACCTGCGGTGGGCATTTAGTAACCTCTGTTATTGACCTTTGACCTGCGGTGGGCATTGTGTAACCTCTGTTATTGACCTTTTCATGTCATGATGCCCTGTGATGACACAAGTGCTAATACAGCGTTCAGACTGTTTATTTGTCCACTGGGGTCAGTTTACCACTCCCACTGTGTCATGTCTTATGTTGCCACAGCGTAATAAAATGCTTGTCACTACATGTCAAAATGGATTTATTTGAAATGTTGGACTCAGCAGTCTATGATGCTTATGAAACAATTGGTTGATTTGTGTGGAAATAAACATCACAGTGAAACACAGTGTGGCACATGTGCTGAATATGAATTAATTCTGAATGTAACCATCATGTGCCTCTGATATCCTTGTACAGTAGAACTGGCCAAATGTGTCTCTGATTTTGTTGTGATGTGAGGTGTTGCAGTGACTGAATGCTTTCACATCTGTACACAAGTAGGCTATGCTTTCTGTCGGATGTAGCAAGCCCATTTGAGCCTGAAGACACAGCAGTGAAATACCAGTTCTGACCTACATTTGAAATATATTCTCTGGAAAACACATAAAGGACCTCTGAAAAGCATGATGGAGACATGCTTCCTGAGCAGCCACCAGACTAGAACGTGTTCTGTTGAAATTGTGGACAGATGGGTCTACAAGGCGGTGAATGCAATAGTAGGCCTAGCGTAGCTTCACTGATTGACAGTGGGCCAGAGATGAGATTTCACAGACCCTTCACTGGACTTACAGACAGACAGAGTGCAGACAGAGGCTGGTGAAATCCTGACTACACATTGCTGGCTGAATGTTAGAGAAGACCTGCAGCACTCTGTGTCTAGACCCCTTAAGCCCCACTCTGCTTCTTTACTCTCAGATAATGGTCATGATGAAATCAGAACAGAGAGAACATCTCATTTGTATTGATTACTGTCAATGATCCCTGAAAACACATGCATAGCATGAATGAATAATATTATGGAACATCCCATAAAGGGGATTGGTATTTCCCCATCGCTTAGGTAAAGGAATACTTTTCAGTGTCTCCCTTCCTTAATTGTGATATGACATTGTCACTGCCCTTGAGATTTTCAACATCTTGCAGCAGCTGCTCTGCACACACAGTAATCCTACTCTCTGTGCTTTAGGTCTTTGTTGAAAACGTTTGTCTTTGCCTCCCTCAGCTGGCTCATCGTGAAATTGCAGGTAAACGTTAATGCATTACAGTAATAGAAATGGTTCTTATCAACCTTCCTTCTTACAGTAAAATGTTTTGTTGAACTATCCACACAATTGATGATGTAAACCAAATAACTTCAATCTAATAATGTATTATTATGTATAATGTATAATCCAAAATGTAAACAACATTGATTCTGTTGAAAAACAAACAAATGCAACAATATTTCATCTGGAAAGGACTGCAGTCGGGGACAGCGCATGCATTCCCTAGGCCTAAAATCCAATCACAATTTATGAATTTACTCTGTGTTATTGGGGCTACTTCAGACAGGCTGAGCGTTTAATACCAACCTTTTACTTCCTTATCCTTCATCCTGACAATGACTTCATCATAGACTGTATGGAGTGGGCAGTCTATCTGCTTCATGAGCACTTCTGCTTCATAGTAAATGGCTAGTGTGGTTTCAGACAGGGTTCACCCAGCCTAGTAAATGGCAATTGCAGAGATGATTTGGTTATGATATGCAAGAGACAATATTTGGTCGGTTAATCATGTATAAACATACTTGTGTCTCAGTTCAGTTTTAGGGAAGGCAAATAGACATGATGGTCGAGGGCGAAATATCACAATGCGACGATATATAGCGCGACTTATTTATTTTGAGCACGTTGTGTTTTCTTGCCATTTGACTGGGCGGGGCTTCAGAGTCCCTGCCCCTATTTCAACCACTCCCCATCCACATTGTGCCCACGTGATACTCTCCAGACGTTCCAAAGTTAAAAACAGACTTTGTTTGTATTGCTAGAGCGCAGTCTTGAAATGTGCACGATCTGCTAGTTCTCTTCTGCCCCACATCAATGGTTAATTAGTTGTAGTTCACAAGTGTAAATCATTTGTGTGATTGAAGTATATATTTGTGTTTTGTTTTTGATTTGCAAAATATCTCAGGAACGTAAAGCTAGCTGGCTAACATTTATAATTTGTGGAGAACACACTAACGTGCGATTTGCTTGTCGAGTTTAAGGAAAAGGTGAGGTGGTTAATTGAGGTTTTACATGGACATGTTTGCCATTTTCACGAAAACATGCATCGTAACTATGACATATACGTGGGTAATCATGATGAAAACTGCGACCATAACATTACCATTTATTTTTTTATGACAGCTAGGCGCTGGGAGTGCAAGCAACTAGCAAGCAATAAACAAGCACGCGGTCCGCAGCTAGCTTGCACCGAACGCAATGGCGACTGAAGTCGAGACTTGGACTGGCGCTGCTCAGCACGATGGTGAGCGTATTTTAAAGCATATGGCACATGTTTCTTCTTTCTGGCATGACTAGAGGTGTGCATGAAGGAGATATATGCTCCTACGCTAATATTACATTAATCTCCAGCCATTGTCTCGGAGAGGTTGGGCTGTAGTTGCATGTACTCTCCACCATGTGCTCGCATACATCGACTGTTTAGATTGCTCGAACATTTTGGGGTGTCAGCTGTGATCATAACACACACCAAAGGCAACGAGTGCATCTGCATTTCCTTAAAATTCAGATGTGCATTATCATGCAGTGCATTTTTCAGTTTTCGTCTGTTAACACACGTGTACGAATATGCTTGGTGATTTAACCCTTTCGGTTGGTTATAATAGGACCGTTCGATGAATATTATGTTCATCTAGTTGTGTTTGTGTTGTTGTTGTTGTTGTTGTTGTTGTTTTTTGCCGTCTCTGCCAGTGTTAAGTGCAATTGCCCATGCAAGATCGTACGGGAATCATATTCTAATTAGCTGTCGTTGTATCAGCATTCTTCACATCAGTCAACAGGAGAACGTTTGAATTACCATACGCTGTGCAGGGTGGTAAATGTTCTCAACTAGGGCTCATTTCATGTCAAGTTCCGAGCTAACGTTAATTGCATTGACTTGGCTCGAGATTATTTTTGCTCAAGATTATTCTTGCTTTGTGGTCGAACATTTTTATTCCACGCCCCTTTGCCAAATCATCAAATGTGTTCTGACCTTTACAATTTGGAGCAAACCGTTTAACACAACCCTTGTGGATTGTATCTAAGAAATGGACATTGTGTGCAGCATCTAGTTGGGGTGTTAATATGAACAATAACTAGACTGCAACACATAATGCCTCCCACTCACTTCCGCAATGCCTTTCTCGTTCGCTTGTTCCTCTTTGGGCAACATTGTTGGCGTTCTTGAAATCGTGCATTACTAGTAATAGTAGCTACAGTATACTCAAACATGTTAACAGATCATGGTTCAACATACCAATGTGCTTGGGTGTCTGTACTGTACCTCTGTTTACAATTGATTCTCTCTGCTATGAACTACTCATGTCTTTCTGTGGATTAAGTGACGCAGGCGAATATATATCGCTATACGGACCAATAGCTGTTTCATACGTAACATAGAGTACATTCCTTGTACTCGTTGGTTACATAAAGGATATATCTTATTGCACTATACATTTTGTAATGTTTCTTCTGCTAAAGTGATCAATGTTGTGTAGGTCGAGTAATTCGACCAACCATTGGACCAGTAGGGCAGACATGTCAGCTGCATAGCCACTCTATGGTTGCGTCTTCATTATCAAGTATAGTAACCGATGTTTTGTTGTCAGGTTTAATGTCACAAGCATATTCCTTTCACACCAACTGTTATCTTCGTCCAACCTATAACGCTAATGTGGTCATTGCTTGGTGGTCTGGATGGGTACTATCAGTGAACTTGTTTTGGCGCTCTTCAGAGATAGACGGGCACGCTTCAATAGATAATCCTGGTGGTGTGGTGTGGTGTTGACATGTAGTTAAAGAAGCCATTGTGTGAGTCAATGCAGCATGCATGTATGCATGTATGTCTTCAGCCATAGTTTGCTTAATCTTTAACTGCACAAACCTATATTCTAAACTCAACAAAGAACACCATACAAGTCTTCTATAACTGTTGGGAATGTTGCTGTGTTCCTTTGTGTTATTTGTGGTAAAAATACTTGTAAACACAACTTTGTACTGTTTGTTTTAAATATTTAGATTTTCAATTCGGTGTCCCACTATTGTACCTGCTAGCCCGTTTGCGTAACAACTGAGGTAAACGTGTGCTTGCGAACAGAATAGAGTGCACACACACACACACACACACACACAGATGTCAAGCCTGATTTGCCCACGGACTAATGAATACCCTTAATGTGTGTCACACGCTGGCCTTGCTGCTTCCGTATATGTGTAGTCTTCTGGGGCCCACTAGAGAACGGAACAGCCTTGAACATGTTGTAACGTTTTGTTACATTTCCCTAATAGATTTTTGATGATGTCTGTAGAAAGACATGGAAAGGGCAGGAGCTGGTGATTCATGGGGTGATGGCATATATGAAGATGTATGCATCAGTGGCATATATGAAGATGTATGCATCAGTGGTCTTCATCTGTGGAGGCTTTTGTTTTCCATGAGTTCATGACCCTGTGTTTTTCAGTTAGACCCCTGGTCAGCCCCACCCACCACCACACCCTCCCAGCAATGCCTCTATGGACTGCTCTTAAGACCTCTGTCTAGGAACTGTCTGTGGTTGTGGAGTGCAGAGGGGTGATGATCATGTCCCCCTCTGTCCTTCTGATGGCCAGTCATGAGGAGCAGCCTCTCTGGGAGTTTACTGCGCAGCACACTGCTCTTGTGTAGGCTAGTGGGTCGGTCATGCTCCCAGGTGCAACCACAGAGCTTTGCTCCAGTTTCCTACTGTAGTTAAGACCGACGAATACTGTTCCCGTTTGTAGGTTAGCTTCTTTCAGAGGGTCACCCCCACCCCCCCAGGATTGCTGTGGTGACCGGGGAACAGCCCGTATGTGTGCCATATTTGGCAGCATGCCCCTGTCAGACACTTGGATTAACTGCAGGTATTATTGACTTGCAGTGCATGCAGTGGGAGAGCGCTTTGTGCAGCAGCAAAGGCCAGTGCAACATGAGCAACATGAGCAGTGGATGGGGAAGGTGCAGACTGCAGAGACGGCCTAATCTGTGGGTGGTTATCTGCTCCGCATGGATTAAAGACGCACGTTCCAGAGTCTGGTTACCACACCCAGCCAGCCCTAGCTCTCCAAATCATCACCCCCACGTCCAGTCCAAAGATAGCTATCTTTAAAAACACCCCAGGAAAAAACGGGCAATCTGTTGTCATGGCTGTTTTGTTATTTAAGTGCATGCAGTGGATGTTTAACTTTAAGGCGGTGATCCAGCTTTTTTTGAGTCCGGAGTGGGAACCATGTGGCTGTACACATCTTGCTTTTCAAAGGATGGTGGCTAGTTCTGTACACATTGGGATGTTCTTGCAAAGCCAAACTGTGCTCTTTCGGCTTTATCATTTATCAAGTCATTGTTATTTGAACCATGCATAAATAACACTGCAAATAAAAATGTGCTGTGGTGGTCCCAAAACAGGATTGACTGTAGTTGTGTTATTATTGTTGTTCCCTGCCTCTGCACTCTGTGCTCTTTGTGCGTGCACTCTGGCCTGGTTTTGTAGCTTGACATTCAGCAAATGAGTTTGAGCTCTCCAGCAGGCTGCTGTTTTGGAGAGTGAGTGGGAGGGGAGGGACTGGAGTTGTTTACAGTGAGAGTAGTAGGGTAGGGCAGTATGTAAGAGCACTGGAAGGCATGTGCCCATGTGGTTAAAATCGGTGTGTGAGGACAACTTCCTGTGTGCCCCACATAAATCTCCACGGTGTGTGTTGGACAGGCCTGTGTGTGTGTCCAGGTTTGGATTGATCTCGTCTATTGTGACCTGGTGGAAATATTTACAAGATGATTGTGACATCAAACATGTAAATTTCCTCTGGGCAACAATCACAGAATTGTTTTCATATCCTTTTGGGAACGTGCCATCTCTGGGTTTCTTTGGATGGTAGCCATGCCATAATAAACTTAAGACCTTTGCACTATTCCGTCAAAGAAGAATCCAAATATGCACTCTATCATTTTCCTTGAACAAGCTGCTTGGGGATGCAAAACAAATGTCAGTGAAAACTGTAAAAATACGCTCCCTTTAAACACTTTATCAACAAACGTAGAGTCACAGGAAACAAGGCCTGTGTAGCTGAGAGGGGGCATATAATCTTAAACTTTTAAAAATGTAGAGAGTTGTTAAATCAGACCAATGACAAAATAACTTGACTAATTTGATAAAATGTTATTTTTGTACACCCCCTTTTCATTGGATTACTGGAAAGCACGGTAGGCATTAGAATCGTGTACTTCAAATGTGTTTTTGTGAAATAAGCCCTGGCTTTGTTGAAGTAAGTTTTTTTAGGAGCTACCACTGTGTTTTGTGTTTGTGCATGTACCTGATCGTCATGTATGTGTGTCACCCATAACCGTGTTGGCACAATATGTATGTTGGATTGCACACACCCTTTTGGCAGCGTGTTGTTAGACAGCGCTGATGAAGCTGTTGCTCAGTTTGACCTGTCCTATGCAGCAGAGCTCTTGGGTTGGGTCCTGTGTTACTGTAAGTCAGAGTTGAAGCCTCACATTTGTCTCTTCTGGAGTTAAAACTGACTCACTTGGGAAATCTAGAGTCGGCCATGCTGTCTCTTTCCCTCGATGTTTCTCTCTCTGTACTTGACTCACTTTGGCAAGTTAGTCTTTCCTTCTTTCTTTCCTTCTTTCTTTCTGTCTCTTCCTCTCTTCCCCCGCTCCGCTCTGCTCTGCCTTGCCAAGCCCCAGGCTGTAATCTATAGGCCATAAGTCTCTGCTGCTGGACGTGGGGGTATTCATTACGGCTTGAGAGATGTTTGTCCCTCTCAGACGAGCAGTAGTCATGTGACTGCTGGCAGGCCCTGCACTGCCATATGTAGTCACCCCTTTTTCTAGTGGTACGGAGGGCCAGAAAACTGCCCAATCAGCATTTCTGCTGTGTGCGGCCCATCCTGCTTGGCTCCAGGCTCAGATATCAGTACAGTGCTTTTGTTGATTTTCTCGTTTGGAAGGGCTGCTTGAGTGCTAGAGGTGCTGCAAGAGATTTGCTGTGCTGTAGCAGCTGAATGGAGCGTGCGGGTGAGTCATGTTGCGAGTGTGTGGGCGTCTCTTCGCTGGACTGGTGTTGTGTCCAGCAGCGATCGCCATTTACTGGACGTGATCCTCGTCCACGTTCACGTCTGACCGCATGGCACAGGTGCAGCGTTTCAGTCGGCCAGGGCCATCCCCGCCCGCAAAAACAAAAAAACAAAAAAAAACTGTCTGTAGTCTCGCCAACTGCCACTGAAATGCATATAGAAGTGCAGAGTGCATGCTATGTTTGTGCCCAGAATTGCCCGAATGCCCAGTGGAAACCTTTAGCCTTGGTCATAAATTGTCCGCTGTGGAGGTATCATGCGCTTGTCTGGGCCGTAGACCACAGCGAGCCTTGAGATTTCACAAACAGCTGTACAAGCCTTCAGCTGTATGCTGTATGACCCACATGCTGTGTTTGTGTTTCCTCACCTGTCCAGTGCGGAGCACGACCCTCTGCTGGTAAAGCTTTAACCAGGTCTCTCTTTAGCTTAGTAAACACAGAAAACATTGAGCCGTCATTGGCACCAGATGCATGACCAGTTGGACAGGTGCTCATTCAACAGAGCTGATTGTCGCGGTAATCAGGGAACAGTATTGCACCATTTTCAGGCTACAGTAGCTTAATCAAACAAGGCTGTAAAAGTGGACGAGATCCTTGAAGGTTGACCGGAGGATCCTGCTGAAGTCGGGCTAGAGACGGACGTTTAGTCAGTCTGTTAGTCATGGTTGTGTGACCTGTTTAGTTTTTCCCCCTCACTGTAGTCATGGTTGTGTGACCTGTATAGTTTTTCCCCTCACTGTGTAATGCTGAGGCTTCACTGGCTTATCAGTCTTGAGTGTGGCCACGTTGCGTACAAATATGGTTTATGGTTCACATTGTTTATTAGTTGTTTTGCGTTTGGCTTGACTGAGGGAGCGAGAGCAGACAGACATGCAGAAACATGCCGATTGTGAACACACAGTTCTCTCTTTATGCAGCGTAACAAAGCATGTGGCAAATCATTTGACAGGTTGTTTGTAAATGCATAGCATTACCCAAAATAAATTAGCTGAATAGTTGTCTTCCAACTATGTGTGCCAACTATGCTGTTTGTGTTTGGAAGGCAAGCCTGTTGGACTGTGTGTGTGTGTGTTTTCTCACAAGCTTCTCACTATTCTAATCTGCAACTTGTATGACCAGTTGGGGCTCTACTCTATATGACACGCCATCACCTGACACTCCAAACTAGGTCCGTTTCCCTTGTGCAGACCGACCGGGACATGCTGTCTTTCCATTAGGTGTGAAGGGCTGCTGTCACTGTGATGGCTCGGGGACGGACTGTGCTTCTCACTGTTGTGAAAAAAAGTCTCAGATACAAACAACTTAAACCACATAGACTTTTTAATTAAAATGTAAAATCATTTAAATTGCACTCGATTTGTTGTTGATTGCTGTTCATAAATGCATGTATCAAACCAGTGTCATCATAGTGGTGCCTCTCGTCATTAAGATATGATCAAGATGTAAGAATTGCTACTGAAAATAAACTAACAATGGTTTCTATGTATTAACCAAGACCAGCGTGTTACACAGGCTATATATTTTTCCTCTTTAAAGCTGCATCATTGATTTTGCGCCTCTGAAAGCCATATTTGTCGCGAGGCCTCCTGGGCACGGTGGTCTACCTCTCTATTAGTCCATTATTAGTCCATTAGTAAACATCAGGAAAGAGAGCATTCTCTGGTCGTGTGATTTAGCCTAATTATTGAGGACTGTTCACACTGGGGACAATAAAGAGAACTGTAATGATAAACTGACCAATGGTAAAGAAAGGCTCTCGTCATGTTGATGAAGGTGATGAAATTTGATTGATTCTGATTGTAGAGAAAGAAAGGGATGGATATTTATTGTTTGGTAGGGCTTCACAGGAAGTCCGGTCCTCTCTTTTAGCCTTGGATCAGGAGCAGGGTGTGTGAATCTCACAGGGGGGTGTTCTTGTGTGTTGTGTGTGTTGCAGGTGTGTTTTCCTTCGATCAGGAGCAGGGTGTGTGAATCTCACGGGATGTTGTTGTTGTGTGTGTGTGTTGCAGGTGTGTTTTCCTTCGATCAGGAGCGCGGCGAGGCGGACGGCTCCCTCGGGGACGAGCTGCTGAACGAGACGGAGGTGAACGGGAACTGGACGCCGCAGGAGAAGGCGCTGCACGAGGCCCGTCTCAAAGCCAAGGCCAAGCGGCGCCTGCGCAAGTCCTCCTCTCGAGACTCCACCCGCGAGTCGCTCTCCGAGTCCGTCAGCGGCGAGCTGGGCGCTGACCCCCACAGCCCCAAGGGCAAACTCAACGCCAATGACCGCAAGTCCAGAACCGGCAAAGGCCGGGGGCTGCCGAAAAAAGGTTTGAGTTAGACCAAGGTGCAACCCTTCTAGTTGGAGAGCTGTGGATTTAATCCTAAGGATTTAGGCAAATTAGAATTGTAGTATTTGCTGTGGTTCATGCATTTTAATAGAGCCGTTTGAACCCAGTCTAAGACTATAAGAGAAGTCCAATGTAAAAAAGCTTTTAGTTTAGTCCTTTAATGGGACACTGTTCACTCTCCTCTTGCTCTCAGGTGGCGCTGGAGGAAAGGGGGTGTGGGGAGCTGCAGGGATGGTCTACGAGATGGAGGAGCCAGACGCCAAGGACCCCAACTACGATGAAGCTGCACAGGTGAGTAGTGGACATGCTGCAGACTGTGATCCTCTCTCATGATCCTTGATATTATGTAAGACTCTCCTGACTAGGAAATGCTAGTTACCATGGTAATAGTAAGAGGAAATGGTGGGCCTATCTTGCCGTGCTAGATGCACAGTGAGTGAGTGTCTCTGGAGGAGTCCAGTGTAGTGGCCATCATGAAATCCATGGGTTACGTGTTTCTATTTTGTGAAACACGAACCTACCAAGTTTGTGTGATGGGTTGTAAGAGATTAACACACTTAGCCAGATTCACATGTTGACAAGAAACTCCCGTTTTACTTGTCCGTACTGTCCTTAGCTGTGGTTATGTATCATTGATTGGCCCAAAATGTAAATAAATGTGATCACTCGTATCTTTTGGGCAGATTCTTAGTAATTGTAGGTCATTTTTTTTAATGTTGCATCATGCCTTTGAGAAAATGAATTTGCCAAACGTTGAGCTTGGCCTGAACAGGTATTCATAATAATATTGTGATCCTGATTCACGTGCAATCTGGATTCTATGCGATTAAATGACCACTATTCTGCCTCATGAACTCAGGCATAAACAGACAAACGACAACAAGCAAACCTGATGTCATAGCAATGGCAAACTTTTGCTAACGTGCCGCTAGCATTTCTCCTCCAGTCAGTCTCTGCTGCTCTGCCTGCAGCTAGGAGATGCACTCTCCAGTGCGGGAATTCTTTGGGCAGCACGACAAAAAGCAATATCAGGAGATTGTGTTTAATTCTATTAGTCTAATTAATTCTAGTAATCTAACTAGCCTACCCACAAGCAAAAGGCTGTGAAATACATAACAATATCACAATGAATTTGAAGATTATGCTAAACGTTTACTTGTAGAAAAGTAAGTAGGCTTAAAAACGTTATATGTGCAATTCTACTCTCTCTGTATTCTGTAGAGTTGATATGGTGGTGACAGCCTTAATGCCCCTACTTTCTTCCTCCCCAAAATGACAGTGTGGGCTGCAGGTTTACAGTGGGTGAGCGAGCATCAGAAAGCAGGCGCTAAGGAACACAAACCCAGGGAGAGCATCAGAACCCAGGCGCTAAGGAACACTAAGGAACACAAACCCAGGGAGAGCATCAGAACGCAGGCGCTAAGGAACACAAACCCAGGGAGAGCTAGTGAGGGACTGGGGGAATGACAGGGCTAGAAAGCGTAGCTCACATGTTTTATAATGCGTTATCACAACTCTGCCAGTCGAGACACGGTAGTTTCAGTGCGAGTCGGATTACTTTTGATCTCAATTTAAATAATAATAATAATCTGTAGCATCAATCAAAATGTACTAACAACTGAGTTACACACAAGTTTCTAAGTCAGTTATTTATTTAACTTTGCTGGCTAAATAACGAGCTAACAAGTCAACAAGTGGATTAACAAATGGCATTGTTAAAGAAAACTTTACCACAATACGCCCGATTTTGGAATGCTTGTTGCAGCAGGATGTCCGTGTCATGTAGCATCTCTTTGTGTTCATGGGTAATAGAAAATGCCAAGCTTCTTCCCAAAGCTTGTTTTGGTTATCTTAACAAAACCGCCCTAGTCAGCCGTCATGGTATGAAGTGAAATGTTAGACTATGTTTCTCCATGTAAACCAAATGTATCAGCATACACAGGAAATGCACAGGGACACACTTGCTTCATGGTTACCAGGACAACACAAAGCTGGCTGTTCTTCTTATGTTCAGGGTCCGATTCGTGAAGTATGCAAGTTAGAGCATTCCCATCCTTTTTGTATTTACTTTTTTTATAGTGAGTATTTTATATCCCTGCTACTAAAACAAAGTAGCCAAACAAATAAAGAATATCAGTATAGGTTATTAGCCAAATTGTTAATTTGTTGTTATAACATTGGTATCAGCCTAGAATTTCACTATCTTGCATCCCTAATATAAAATTGTGAGTGGAAATTGTGATCTCTGAGCAAGAAAATCGTGAAACTGACTTTATCCAGTATGCAGTGCTCAGCCCAACTTTGACTCTGATTTAAAATGAGCATCAGCCGACAGCCACTGCCTCCGCTGTGCCGGTGGAGGTGGCAGTAGCTTTGGTGGCCGGTTTGAGGGAGAGCTTTGTTGTGGAAAGAAACTGACCACTCATCACAACCCACTCTTGTTTTCCCCGGTTTGTTGGGTCAGACCCTTTGCTGGTCCCAACACAAACCTGCTGATGCTGTTCTGCCGGCTGAGTGCTGAGTGCAGAGACACAAGCTCATTGCAGGCGGACATTGTGCAGCCAGACAAGGGTGGCATCAGTCGTGCTCGGCCCCTCTGTGTGTGCTGTTTGTCTGGGGCTGTCCTAGGGGGCCTCTGTGCGCTTGCAAGAATGGACAGCATTCATGCACTGTCACTTTAGTGTATGAGGCTATTTAGTGTGTGAGTGGCCAAACGCTCTCAGCGGCCCTCAGTTCAGCACATTTCTCTCTCCGTTTGGCAATGCTCGCAGCGATTATGTGTTTGCAGGAATGGACTCGGATGTGGTTGGGTTTGAGGTGCAGGGTCATCGCTCTGACTATTTCAGATGTTTTCGATTCATTCCACAGCTGTTTTCAGTGCATTTCTTCTGCAGACACAATGTTTCATAGGAAAGAGTTCTACTTGTCAGTTGCATATTTACAGTACATGTATAGCCTATATATTTATATTTTCTGAAATAAATAGAGCCTCCAGTCATGGTGCACTCCGCTTGAGTTCAAAGCAGAAACATTAGCATGACTTATCTTTCAACTTCGAACATGAATCCCCCATATGTCTGCTGATTCTGTAAGTTTAATATGCTTTATTGTGAAATGTAGACCTGCATTCCAGCCCTCGATATCTGTGTGCTAGTTCCTTGGGACCTTTTCAGTCCTCATGCGTCCAGGTGTGTGTGTTCATGGACCGGGAACGTGTACTCTCGTCTAACCCGTCGGAGCTATTGCCTCAGAGAAGAGAAGGGAAAACAGGAAAGTGAGTCAGTGGCTTGGAAACGGCCAAGCCCTTTAGAGTGCAGCAGACTCTTCCCTTCTTTAAAGAGTGCCCTTGCCTTTCAGAGCGGGTCAAAACAATAGATCGAGGAGGCTCTTTCCTCTGATTTCCTCCTGGCAGCCGCGGCCGGGGTAAAATGGCATACGTAGACACAAAAACACACACGCTCTTGTTTTATCGCTCCTATCAGGGCTTTGATAACGGTGTTCTCTGCCTCAGCCTTGGAAGTGAGCCTCAGCTGTTGTGTTCTCACTTACCTCTGAGCTTATCGTCTGGAGTTAGAAGTTGTGCAGTTGACACAGATGTTTCACCTCGCCTGCTTTTTATGAGTTCACTGCAGCTCCATTCCATGTAATTAACCTAGAGACATCAACACACTTGAAGCTACAAAGAATTAAAAACACAACATTCTATGACAGTTCTGTAGTAGAATGTATGTGTCTCTGTCCGTTAGTGACAGACATTTCACCGTGTGTGTGTGTGTGTGTGTGTGTCTGTGTACCGATAGGGAGACACCATATTCGCCAAAGTGGTGCCAGAGTTGAATGAGCAGGAGCTGGAGAAGATGGTGAACCCCATAGTGCAGGAGTACTTTGAGCACGGAGACACCAAAGAAGTGCAGGTGAGGAGCACCAACCTCACACACACACACACACACACACACACACACACACACACACTCTGTACTCACAAAGTAAAGTCTGTGTGCAAGAGCGGATGTGCATTTCCTTTTTTTAAATAATATGTATATCCTTGTTTTGGACCATGTCTCCCCCCTCAGATGCTGCTGAAGGAGCTGAATTTAGGGGCGCACAAGTACGAGTTCTCCTCCATGGCCGTGTCCTTGTCCCTGGAGGGCAAAGCCAGCCACAGGGAGCTCACCTCACGCCTGCTGTCGGACCTCTCCGGAAAGAGTCTCTCCGATCGCGACATGGCGCGCGCTTTTGACCGAATGCTCAAAGAGCTGCCTGACCTCATACTGGACACGCCTGAAGCCCCACAGGTAGGACCTGAAGACAAGATTGGAGGCTTAAAGGGACACTTCACCGATTAGCAATAAGCTTTGTATCTTTAGGAAATCAGTCATGTTTTTGAATGGTCGTGCATCATTCCCTCAGTTTGCCTTGAGATGGGAGAAATACGGATTTCAATGTTGGACTTACTGCTTTCAATGATGTAAAAATCATCATTTTGCAGCATTGAAAGCAGGAAGTCCTATTCATGGGTTTCATTGAAATCCGTATTTCTCCCATCTCAAGGCAAACTGAGGGAATGATGCATGACCATTCAAAAACATGACTGGTTTTCTAAAGATACCAAGCTTAATGCTAATCTGTGAAGTGTCCCTTTAAGATAAGGCCACGGTGTTTAACGGTTTGAATGCTGACTGGTCTCCCTGTTGTGTCTGCAGATGCTGGGCCAGTTCATAGCCAGAGCCATCGCTGACCACGTGCTCCCCATGAGTTTCCTTGACCACTACAAAGGCAAAGTGGACTGTGACCATGCCAGGTCAGTCAGAGCGGTTGGCCGGTGCATGGAGCTGCCGTCTAACAGAAGGCTGTGTTGTATGTCATGCAACTGATCTGTGGCCGAGCTGAGAACATAACCGTTAGAGAGATGAGGAGAGGAGAGGAGAGATGAGGAGAGATGAGGAGAGGAGAGGAGAGGAGAGGAGGATGAGGAGATGATGATGAGGAGAGACGAGGAGAGACGAGGAGAGGAGAGGAGATGATGAGGAGATGATGAGGAGAGATGAGGAGAGACGAGGAGAGATGAGAGAAAGACGAGGAGAGACGAGGAGAGAGATGAGAAAAGATGTGGAGAGACGAGAGAAACGAGGAGAGACACATCCTCATGCCAGCAAGGACCCTGCTGGCTCTCTCCTCCAGAGTCTGAAATCAAAGGCTCGCATTCCTCTCTGTTTAATGATATTCAAAGAAATGCGGTCTGAATTACAAATATCAGTCAAGTCTAAGCACGTAGCCAGACCGTTGGGATATGGGATGAATGTTCAAAACTGTGGTTAACTGTGTGTGTGTGTGTGTGTGTGTGTGTTTGTTCCTCAGAGCTGCACTGGACAGAGCAGCGGTCCTCCTCTCCATGAAGAGGGAAATCGTGAGGCTAGATAATGTGTGGGGCGTGGGAGGTGGCCAGAGACCTGTGAAGCATCTCATCAAAGAGGTAAGGGAGTTCATGGAACACCGCCCACTGGCTGTGGGGAGGGGAATATGAGGGTTCACATTCGACCAAATGGAACAAGATTGACCATAATGAGAACCATATAATTGACTGCATCAACTGTCAAGCATTGTTATGTGGATGAACTTGGTGAAACATAAAAAAAGACAAAACAAAAAACAGCTAAAAACAGAATTGGGATGAAACAATGACCTTCACTTGCATATAGTAATTTCTCAATGACAACTGGAAAGTAGCCAGTGATTGTGTGAGGTTTCCCAAACCCTGTTATTCTGGGACATGGAGGTGGGGGCTGAGAAAGCTGTCTGATCCTGATAATCTTCCATACTGTACAGTCTGCAGTCTGTCTGCTCTGAAGATGTGTTTGCTTAAATCAACTTAATGCACATAAACAAATTGAATGCTTAGCCGTTGCCTTATAGCTGCAGACATGACATTTCATTTCTGGCCTTCCTATCATTTTCCTCACCTCTGCAAGTAGTTAGAAATAATTGGTATAGATATGGCATTTCATAATTAAAGCCCAATGCCACCATGTGAGAAATCCAGACAGAATCATATAATTCAGGAAATTGGTAAAGCAAGATTAAAAGAAGCAAGATTTAAATGGAGAATAAAAGGGCAGGTTAAAAAAATATTCAACCGTGTTACAGGAAACATTTTTGCCTGTAGTGACACTGATGGCCAAAGGTAATGGTAACGATAAATCTCAATCAACACAGTACATTTGTGTTCAGTGGCTTTAAACAGGATACAGAGTTTGCCACAGTGATGATGAATTGATGTATGTTTAAGCATTGTGACCTAACCGGAAATACAACTTCTTGACTAGAACTGGCTCTTTCATGTGTATATTTTTAAAATAAACATATTAGTTAGAATGTACATACTATTATAACTCGGGTGGCATACGGACTTCAGTAGAGGTCCAGGAACCAGAGACGGAAGTTAAAAGGGCAGTTAATCTCCCCTTAAGATCTCTGCAGTTTAGCCATTTGAATAAAGCTATATTTGTCTTTGTAGTTATACTAACGTTGCTACCCAACTACCCTGTTACAAAATGTATCACCTAGATAGATAGATAAAACAAAAAAAACTGAATGTAAAATGACAGTTGCCTTTGTCCTTAGTACATTTATGACAATGAAGTTGAAAACAAGGAATCCCACAAAACAAGCAAACAAACAAAAGCACATCCTGTGGAGTTTAGTCACAGCAACAGGTTTGCTAGAGCCTTATATTGTGGGTCATCTTAAAACGTTACATTACTAGAATTAGTCCCCAGCACCCCCTCAGGCCTGTGAAGTGAAACCCATTTGTGGAGCGTTTGGCTTCCATGGCTCTGTCGTTACGTAATGTAAACAGGAGTGAAACGCATGCAGGCAGAGTCGCCACAGGCAAATCTGTTTCAAATGTTCACGTCAGCAGAATTTTCCCTCTCCGTCTTTCTGAGTGAGGTGTCCTTTCCGGTCCATACAGTGGTAAACAAAGGACTGTCCCTGCTCACTCACCCTCAAAGGACTGAACAAACGCATGGCTTCCACGCGCAACCTAACCTGAGCACCCCACCAAAACAAACAAGCGCTCTGCAGCCGCCGCAGGCCCCTGCAGAAGCTGCTCGCTGGCTCACCAGGCTGTGTCTCTGAGGCGGAGGCGTGGAGAGGCAGCTAGCTCTGCGCTTGCATAACTGGTCTCTGTACCAGCCTCTTTGCCAGCGCCATTTCCTGGCTCTGTGCTGCAGCCTCCTGCCTGTGCTCGGCAGCCTCTATAGGACTACAGTACAGTGTGCCCCGTCTTATGAAGCCCTCAGACTATCTGGGAATGCTGCTCTGGGATCCATTAGCATGTCAACACTTTGCCACTCAGAGGAGATCCGTTTGTTTGGAATATTCTGGAAAATATTACACCTCAAAGTGGAGATGGTGGAAACTAGACATGTATGGCTGTCCGCTGTAGATTTGTAGACGACCCTTCTCCCCCCGCCCCCCCCCCCCCCCCCCCCCCCCCCCTTCTGTGAGGTGATCGTAGAGCAAGACATACACAAGTGGTATGGCAGAGCAAGACATTTCCAGAATGAGGCTACTCCGACTTCCTAAGAAGAAACAAACAGGGAAGGACATGTGCTTTGGCCACTGTGGTGCCACATAATGCCATCTGTGGACAGGCCTGAGCTCTGGAGTCTGGTCCTGTGTGTCTGGCCTAATCTGGCCACTGGGCTGCCTTATAGCTATCTTATCCTCCTGTGCCCAGGGGCCCCCATATAAGCCAGTAAACACTGTCTACTCCAGCTAGATTAGCAAGCATAAGCACATTGCCCTGACTTCTTTATGGTGCAGAATGGTGTCTGCCATGATTAACAAAGAAGGAGTGGAGTGGGGTGGAGTAAGTGTTTTGGAAAGATGGATTGGATGGCCCCGGCAGTGGCGCAACTGGCTGGGGCACCTGTACCGTACGCCGGCGACCCGGGTTCGATTCCCGCCCCGTGGTCCTTTCCGGATCCCACCCCGACTCTCTCTCCCACTCACTTCCTGTCATTCTCTCTACTGTCCTGTCCATTAAAGGCATAAAAAGCCCAAAAAATAATCTTTAAAAAAAGATGGATTGGATTGAGGTGGGGTGGTTCTGCTCCTTGGACACATTCTTCAAGGGATTGTTGGGGTCTGGTCTCGTAAGCAGGGCCTCTTAAGAGGTCAGTGCTGCCTGTGAGAGGCTTCCTGAGAGGCATGTGAGTTTTATGACAGACAGACTATGTAGGGTCCTCCATGAACGCATGACCATGTGGCCTCCAGCAAGTGATCTGGCCCACAGCAGGTGATGCACAATTTCAGCAGTGCCATTTCAGTGCCATTTCAATCCCATTTCGATGCTCTATGCTAGCTACCTACACAGATGCACAAAACAAAATGTGACTCCGAATACAATCACTTAGATAGAGGAGGTGAGGGCTGTGACAAGAAGTAGTTTGTGGTTTCGGGTGCAGTGATTATGTCCATCACAGTGACTCCTTTGCAATTTATTGCTTCCCTCTTGGCAGAAACTCCTGCATACTTGGTGTGCCATAGAGGACATCTGGAAAGATGAAGGCCACTAAGTACTCTGGGCCCAAGTAGATAAGATTGTCTGGGTCGCTAAGCAAACAAGTGCGCAGTGCTGATGCAAGGCCGTGTGTGTGTGTGTGTGTGTGTGTGTGTGTGTGTGTGTGTGTGTGTGTGTGTGTGTGTGTGTGTGTGTGTGTGTGTGTGTGTGTGTGTGTGTGTGTGTGTGTGTGTGTGTGTGTGTGTGTGTGTGTGTGTGTGTGTGTGTGTGTGTGTGTGTGTGTGTTCCAGATGAACCTCTTGCTGAAGGAGTACCTGGTGTCCGGGGACCTGGCTGAGGCGGAGCGCTGCCTGCGGGACCTGGAGGTGCCCCACTTCAACCATGAACTCGTATACGAGGTACAACACTGGCATCACCATGCTGGCATCCTGCCTCCCTTTATCAGGACACCACTTCTGACCTTGTTTTATTGTTTTTCTTAAAGTGATCCAACAGCTGATCAGTAGATATGTTAACACTGCCCCTCTGTGGCAAGTGAACGAATTGTACAGAGGCAGTGCTTGTTTGTTATTGGCTGTTTTCCACACTGATCACCTGGGCTTTGCAGGCTGTGATCATGGTTCTGGAGTCCACAGGAGACAAGGCCATCCAGATGATGGTCAAACTTCTTCAGGCCTTTTGGAAAACGGGCTTGATCACTCTGGACCAGATGAATCGGGTGAGTCTGTGTGAACACAGTTCATCCACCTGATCACCATTAGAAAATGTACTCACTTGGAGTGGCTACCTGTAATTAGTAAAATGACACATTAGTATAGCAGACATCTCTAGTATGTTCCGTATGATGTGATGGAGATGGAGCAGGCTATTGAGACGCTCTTGCGCTCCTGCCACAGGGCGGAGATGTTTCTAGCATGTTCCGTATGATGTGATGGAGATGGCGGAGACGTCTCTAGCATGTTCCGTATGATGTGATGGAGATGGAGCAGGCTATTGAGACGCTCTTGCTCTCCTGCCACAGGGCTTCCAGAGAGTGTACGATGAGCTCCCAGAGATCAACCTGGACGTGCCTCATGCCCACTCCATCATGGAGTCGCTGGTGGACCTCTGCTACCAGGAGTCCGTCATCACCAAACAGCTGAGAGATGCCTGTCCCTCCAGGTGGGTGCCACGCAAGGCCACATGCGGTGTCTTAAAAAGAGTACTTCAAAATCAAGATTGTTTCTGAACTTTTGTGATTTATGATGAACATATGACTGATTCTTATTTGCAAATGTGGACTTATCTATGTCGATGTATAGATAGATAGTATTGTATACACTAAATGTAACCTTGAAACCTACTTTGCCATGATATAGTGTTTAAATGATCAAGTATAGGAACAACAGAAGTGCAGTCATATGTGTATTCTGGAATGAATGTGATCACTGACATGATTGTTGGCCTCCACTAGGGGGCGTAAACGCTTTGTGAGCGAGGGTGACGGAGGGCTCGTGAAGAGCTAAACTGGGGGCGGTGCGATCTGGCATTCCCACCCCCTTAGCCCACTCCCCAGGTCCCAGGCTGGGTAGGCCCGGGGTGTCGTCAGGCTCCACTCTCCTGCCCCCCCGTCATCAGCACCACCACCACCACCACCTCCATCCACACAGCCGCCCACACATCCACCCCAGCAATGGCGGCAGCTGGAGTCAGACCTGCTCAAGGAGCTTCTGGAACACCTCCGTTATCTTCTCTCCGGTGCCGTTCAGTTCATACTTTTGTTTTGTTTTGTGAAAAGAAAATCGTTTTGTTTTGGAGAGGGCTTTGTGGGTCCTTATTGGTTTGGGTTTCTCATTGGTATTGTTGGGGATGGGGCTGGTGGCCGCTCCTGGGTGGGGTGTGTGAGCTGCAGGCGTGTGGCGTGGTTGAGCTGGGGACGGGGTGATGGTGCACGGGGTGGGGGTGACTCTGGGCCCTGGTGCCGGGGGATGGAGGGTTTTTTTTTTCCTGGCTTCTGTTTGCTTTGCTACAGTGATGTCCTCTTTTGTTTTGTTCTTTGCTTTGCATGTATAACGCAAAAAAGCACTTAAACATATTTTTGAGAAAAAGAAAAAAAAAAACACAAATGAATGAATGGAAGAAATGCGCCTGGACATTAAAAATGTACTTTGTTCCTGAGAACCCAATCTCTGGGCCACGCTATAACACCTCTGGGTGTTCTATTCACTTATCTAGGGATCAGCTCTTCCTCTTTGATTTAATAACTGCTGTCAGTCGAAGGCCTTACGGCCCAGTCCAAAATAAGATGTCAAACTGTGAAATAGTATTTTTTTATTACTGAAGATCGCTTACCAGATCCAAACCAAATCTGTTTTTGTAAACTGTACATCAGTTCACTTAGTCTGAAGCCCTCACCATTTTCATCTTTTCTAAATGAATGCTGGATTTTTGTCCTGTGAGAACGTTATGAACTAAAGTAATTTCAGATACTGTCCTTATTTACAGTCCTAATTAATTTACACCTGACATACCAATTGTAGGATCAGAAAAGACGTAACATTTTAAAAACACATTCTGAGCAGACAAACCCCCCCCCCCAATTCCCCTCCCACACACACACACACCACCCCCCAAATGGAGAAGCAGTCTGTGTGGACTCAGCGGCATGTAGAGGCTCTCCAGTGCTCGAGTCCTTGATGATGCAAGAGGGCTGGGGGTGGTGGGTTTCAAGTGGTTAATAATTTGCGTCAACCACCATGCTTGTTTACAAAATGCAAATGTTGTTTCCCCGAGTGTGTGTGTGTGTGTGTCTCCTGTAGCAATAAACAGCCTGTAGTAAGCTTTTAGGATTGGTCATGTCCCTCGGGGTTTGGGAAGGCAAAGTAGTGTAGGCAATGCACGTCAATCTCAACAGGTAGTCACCATCACTGAGGCATGCGCTGCATTCCACAGCCCTCCCCGTTGGTAAGACCTTTCCTTCTAAGAATGTTTGTCTTTCAGTGAGTTCTTTTCTGCCTGTTTAGAGAGGGCTGATCTCTCAAGTGTGTATGTGTGTGTGTGTGCGTGTGTTTCATAGACATTCATGTACTTGGGCTGAAATTCTGAAGTTTAAGGACACTGACTGGCTTCAAAATCAATGAGGAACAAGCTGTGGTCCCACCCACAAGAAAAAAAAATCTATATATTGGTACAGGTGTGAAGTTTACTTAACATTAAAGTCCCACAGCGGAGAATGAAAAGATATCAAACAACATATTCTGAATAAGTGAACTGATTATAGTTGTGAAATCACTGTACTGTTTCCAGTATGTCTGTTAAAGTTCAATCCATCTACTAGATGCATTTGTGGTGTCAAGCTCTTTTGGCATGTGATGTCAATAAGTCATAACCAAAAAACTTGCCTGTTTTGTAAATAAGCCCCATCTTTGTATTACTTTGTTCATGGGAAACATTTTTTTCTTTTCTTTTTTGAAGCAGAAGCATTATTTTTGAATAGCTCATACTGTTACAGAATCCCAGCATTACCAATACAGGTCATTTTGACACTGTAATTGTTTCAATAAAAGTTCATTGCTCTTGGATGGTGTCTGATGTTTTCAAATTATTGCAGTTCTGTTATATGTAATTATTCAAGTGTTTATAGTAAGTATGTCCAACTTGAAAAGTGAAAAGTGTAGCTGTCATTTCTCAAACTCAGTCATGCAGGCTGTGTCCTGTTACTGGGTAGTCTGAAGGTCTGAAGTAGTGTGTCTCAGTCGAGTTTAAGGAAATACTACTTTGGCGCCTGTCCTCGGTCTCAAGTGGTACTTCAGCTTCAAAATAAAAGTCGACGTGAATGTAGTACATGTTTTTATTAATATCTTATTAATATCTTAATTACTGTTCCATGGTTTAACGTTTAATAAATACGAGTATGTGATCGAGGTATCTGTGGAACCTAAACTGAAATTAACTGACTCGATAACAAATTAACATGCTGTTAGATGACGTCGCGGCGAGGACACGTCAGTAGATGGCACAGATGGCGTCTTGACCAGGAAGCAAGAGGAAAATGTGCCGTTGACAATTGAGGCTAATTTTCAGGTAGGTATTTTATTGAGATGCTATAGTTGAGTTAAAATCTGATGAAGCCGCTTTGAATTATGACTTGACAGTTCTGTCAGGCGATCAGGCCAGATGCATGGACTTAATGTTATGTCTGAAGTCATTCATAAGGTAGCCTACTAGTTAACGTTAGCTAACGCTACCTTGCTAACGTCTATGCCCAGGTAATGCTGTGCTTACTTTACTGTAAGTACTCATATGTTAAGTGAATGATACATTTAACTAACTTGGAAGCCGATTACGCAGGTCCCTTTTTATGATTTCTTGTTACACTGCTCACCAGCTAGCACTAGTAGTCTCGCGGTTGCCATCTAGACTCCAGCTTGTCAAAACTTGGCGTTGATCTTTTAAATGGGAGATCTCTGTACCCACGAGATATCTAACGTTATGGTCATTACTTTATATCTTTAACATTATAATCTGGATATGACTTGCTATAGCTCAAAAATAAAAGTTTTAGCTAACGTGAAATGAATGTTTTTTTTTATGCATGCTCATGCATGCCTTAAAACAGTGCAAGAACTATCGGACATTTCTGAGTCAATTTCATTAACAACTGAGACGCTTTTGTTCCTCAAAGATTGTGGCTAATGATATCGCTCTCTAACTGTAGCCTGAAGGATGGGTCGGCGAAAAAGAATTGTGACAAATGATGGAGCCTCTCACCCGAGAACGGATGAGAAACCGCTAGTCCCACATCGCAAGGAGAAGAAAAAGAAAACGGACGTGGGCAAAGTGTTCATCAACATTTCCATCGCTCTCTGCGTGTTCAGTCTCATCTGGTTCTTCTATGCTCTCTACATGCGCTCATCCCTGGCCAAGAGGGTAGTGACCCTCCACCCGTCCCCACGTGTGCTGGATGCAAACAGCAGCAGTGCACAAGTGTCGCCCGAGAGATTCTGGGGCTCATATCGGCCTCAGGTGTACTTTGGCATGAAGACCAGGAGCCCCAGCTCCGTGGTCACCGGTAGGATAACCAGCACTACTGTAGCTCTACTATTAGACACAGTGCATGGCCCTGATTTATGTCCTTGTTCCTAAAGTGCTTTGTATCTGATCTCTATTTATTTCCAATAAATGGGAAACTGTCCTCACATGAATATTTTTTGACAAAATGTCCTTCTTCTCAGCTCTCAGTCTGTATGTCTCTCTGTCCCCTCCATCCCCACGACCGCAGGCCTGATGTGGCTGCGTCAGTTCTCTGACATGGACGTAAACCTCAGGCACACGTGTGAGCAGGGTGACCGGCTGCAGGGCTACGGCTGGCTCATGCACGACGGCGTCAGCTTCGGCGTGCAGGAGGTCCGGGACAGCGACTTCACCCTCACCACAGAGTTCGTCAAACGCATGGGTGGGGATCACGGCGGCGACTGGACGTGGAGGATCACGGCCAAACAGCACGTGAGTAGCCGAGACTGACTGACCACTCGGTAGTGTTGAAGTGTCCTACCTCCTCCATGTGCTCTCACCTCAAGATACCTCGTCACCTTCTTCACCTTTGCTCTTCCATGACCCTGGCGAGGGGCAAATAAGTCCATCTCTCTGCCGAAGGAGGTGAAAGAGACCTTTTTTCCCCTAGGATCACAACAACCATACTCTTATAATGCAGCACAAAAAAAGCTGTTTTCGTTGAGTTAAGCCTTAATGATGTTACAGTTTGCTGTCATAAGGTCATGTCACGACAGAAATAAATACATCTTCTCAACTGATGAGTAGAAGAAGGAAGAGTTATAGTATTATTTGTGGTGTGGTATTGGTTTGAAGGTCTTCTGGTACTTACTCACTTCAAAGAATTGTATACTGTATACTTTTAGTCATGCGATGACCTCATGGCATTCTACTCATTTCCACGTCATGTGAGGACAGAATATTGTATAAACTGACCTACTGTGTGGCCTAACTGGCCATCTTTGTGCGGTGGCTTGATTGCCTTGTGACCTCTGCTGGCCCTTCTCTTTGGTTCCGTACGCTGCTGCAGAGTTCTGCGGCCCACGCTCCAGTCATCTCGCTCATGTTCTACGTTGCCATGGACACCCAGGGGTCACTGCAGGCGCACGTGGAGGAGCGGAACCGGCTGAGCACGGTCACTGGCGCCTCGGAGGAGCTGGGCAACTTCAAGGTCACCTTCCGCAAACCCACTGCCGGAGACGCGGCCAGTGCCAAATATGCCAGGTAGTTTCCCTTGCCTCGCATGGTTGGCTCTATTTTCACAAAATAAAGAACTTAAGAGTACTTCCGCAATGCATTTTATAGGATGTTGGTTGTGTTGCACTCAAATAGCACCATCCATGTGTCCCATTATCCATGTACTGCACAATGCTGCCTGCAGAATTAATTTGCCTTTTATCTCATCGCGTCACTTCATATTTGCATAAAATGCAAACTTGTCACCTCTCTGTTTTGCCAGTTTGATTCTACTAACCCAAATTGTCTCTTCTTCCCCACAGCTACAACCACCTCCAAACAGTGACTCCGGGCTTGGAGAAGCTCACGGATATTGTGAAGAACAGCCTGAACCGGAAGTTTGTGTTCAGTCCTCCATCGGGCGAGAAGCGGCCCTACATCGCCGTGGACACCTACAAGCCTCCCCACCACCCCCACCAGCAGAAGCCCGCTGACCACAGGAAGGAGAGCGACTTTGTTGTTCACCAGGTCACGGTCCAGACGCCCTTCCAGATCGAGGTCCTTTTCGAGTCCGGCAGCTTTCACGATCGACCGGACCAGCTGGCGGGCTCCGTGTTGACCGCAGAGCTGGAGAAGAGGAAGGTGGCTTTCG
The DNA here is from genome assembly GCF_963854185.1 of Sardina pilchardus. NCBI lineage: Eukaryota > Metazoa > Chordata > Actinopteri > Clupeiformes > Clupeidae > Sardina > Sardina pilchardus. The sequence goes on along the minus strand of NC_084995.1, from coordinate 42,236,399 downwards.
ACCAGAAGTTCGAGGACACGTTTGGCCTCCAGGCGAAGGGCTTCTCCCAGTCCCAGGTCAAGTTCAGCAAGGCGGCCCTCAGCAACATGCTGGGTGGCATGGGCTACTTCTACGGCCAGTCCATCGTGCAGTCGGCCTACAACGAGTACCCGCTGCTGTACCCCGAGGGGCCGCTGTTCACGGCCGTGCCCTCGCGCTCCTTCTTCCCGCGGGGCTTCCTGTGGGACGAGGGCTTCCACCAGCTGCTGCTCGGCAAGTGGGACCCGCAGGTGACGCGCGAGGCCGTGGCCCACTGGCTGGACCTCATCAACGTGGAGGGCTGGATCCCGCGCGAGCAGATCCTGGGCGACGAGGCGCGCAGCAAGGTGCCCGGCGAGTTCATGGTGCAGCGCAACGAGAACGCCAACCCGCCCACCCTCTTCCTGGCGCTGCAGGAGCTGGTGGAGCAGCTGCAGGCGCAGCCGGACGACCCCTCCGTCCAGGCCACCCTGCCGCTCCTCCGCAGGCTGTACCCGCGGCTCCAGACGTGGTTCGAGTGGTACAACACCACCCAGGCTGGACCCTTGCCCAACTCCTACCGCTGGCGGGGCCGAGACAAGGACACCAACCTCTTCCTCAACCCCAAGACGCTGACCTCCGGTCTGGACGACTACCCGCGGGCGTCTCACCCGTCGGCAGAGGAGCGCCACGTGGACCTGCACTGCTGGATGGCGCTGGCGTCGGGCATCATGGCGAAGGTGGCGCAGCTGCTCGGCGAGCCGCACCGGGAGTACGAGCGCACGCACCGCACGCTCAGCGACAACCGGCTGCTGGCCGAGCTGCACTGGTCCGAGCAGCTGCGCGCCTTCTGCGACTACGGCAACCACACGCAGGCGGTGGCGCTGCAGCAGGAGAAGGTGTACGTGCCGCCCGGGCAGCCGCGCCACCAGTTCCCCGTGGCACGCCTGGTGCGCTCCGTACGCCGCGCGCCCAAGCTGCAGTTCGTCAACGCGCTGGGCTACATCAGCCTCTTCCCCTTCCTGCTGCAGGTGCTGACGCCCGACTCGCCCAAGCTGGAGTTCATCCTGAAGGACATGCGGGACCCCGAGCGCCTGTGGACGCCCTACGGCCTGCGCTCGCTCTCCCACACCGACCCGCTCTACATGAAGCGCAACACGGAGCACGACGCCCCCTACTGGCGCGGCCCCATATGGATCAACCTAAACTACTTGACCGTTAGGGCTCTGTACCACTACGGCAACTTGGAAGGGCCATATCAGGAACAGGCAGCTGCCCTCTACCAAGAGCTCAGGACTAACCTCATCAATAATGTTTACAGACAGTACATGGACACGGGCTATATATGGGAACAGTACAACGACAGTACAGGTCGTGGACAGGGCAGTCATCCCTTCACGGGGTGGTCAGCTCTGACTGTCCTCATGATGGCCGAACAGTACTGAGACTCTCTGCACTAATCGTGATGGATGAGCAGTACTGAGACTCAGTGCACTTCTCATGATGGCGGAGCTGTTCTGAGACTCAGTGCACTTCTCATGATGGTGGAGCTGTTCTGAGACTCAGTGCACTTCTCATGATGGTGGAGCTGTACTGAGACTCAGTGCACTTCTCATGATGGCTGGTGCCTTAATGGTGCCATCATGTCAATCCTGTTCCCTCCAATGTGTCATTTATGCCATCTTGAGTGTTTTCATGATTAATTGGTGGTTTTGTTCTGAAGGAGTTACATGGCAGGCTTTATCTTCATTTCCTGTACATTCATTAATGATGGTTGATGTCAGTTCACTGGTGCCAAGTCTAAATTCACTTGTAAATTATTCATATTTTTTCAGGTACCCTGAGTTATGTTCAGTTTCATATTTGTCAGAGGATTCTCTCTCACAAAAGGAACTCAGCGTGGATGTTTATATCAGCTTGCCAAGTGCATTTTCTAAAGAATTCTGACAACATAGCAACAAGACAATTCAACAAGACTAAACACACTGGCTCATCATTAACAGTGAAGATGCTATGGGCTGCATTGTTTTGTTCATTTTCACTTTTTTGGATCCCCACACAATATACAAGCCATTGTCAAATTTCCCATCAGAATTCATTACTTTTTTTGACCCTGCTGTTGAAAGAGCGAACAAATAAAAAAAAATAATCAAAGAACTTCTTGTAAGATCTGCATTTGTTGACTTGAGGTGTGTGTGTGTGTGTGCCCTACAGCCCAGTGCTGTGAAGACGATGGGAGACTGTAGACAGTCAGACGCAGGTGCATGTGTGCTTCAGGCGAGCTTATTACTGAGGCCTTCAGCAGAATAGGTAATGAGGTGTGTTAAAGAGCACCAGGTTACACACACCAGCTGTATGGCACTGAGATTAGGTGTGTACTGTACCTCACATGAGCACACATCCAGCGGACCCTGACCTACTGTCAATCTGTTGTCTGATTCTCACCAAATACACCATTTGTTGGATTCTGGATTTGAAGCTGCCTGTTCTTAATTTTCACTGTAAGAAATCCTCAGACACAGTCCTGGCTCTAGAACTGGGAAAATAGCAGTGACTCGTATGGAGCCATGACCAATACTGGCAGATCCAGCGAATGCTCTGGAAGAACTGAATGGAGTAATGTCATTTAATTAGCTGTTAAATCTCCCTGGCGGCCTGTAGATTTAAGTCAAGTGAGAGTGAACGGTGAAGAGTGCGAGTGTCTGTGTGAGATGAGATGAGAGCTGCACAGCTCTTGTCATGCCTCATGTTCACACTGAGAGAAAGCAGTGTGCGTCAGTGCACCAGGCTAGTATTGTTTCCCATGTGCCTCGTTACCATGGAAAGGCATTGTTTTGAGAGGTCCAGCAACTAAAGTGGCAATGCAGAGACTAGTGGATGTGGATTGCTATCCTCTCTCCCTCTCTCCCTCTCTCTTACTCACTCTCACACTCTCTCTCATTGTCCCTTTCACACAGACAGCAGAACTTCTACCTCAGAGCAACACATCAACAGGCCCTCTGGCATCTGCTGACGTTGGACACCTGTGTGTTAGCAGCCCTGACAGGCTAATGCTGTTTCCTTTCATGTGCTCCAGTCTGAATAGACGAGTGGTTCAAGGCAGCGCTCTGCGCAGTAAGGTTAGCGCTCTATAAATAGGCCCCTGCGCTCAGGAAGCTCAGCTACTGCAGCCTTCAGTACAAAGCGCTGCATCTGTGGAGCGCAGAGGAAAAAAGAGAAGCTCACAGCATTTATACAGGCCTGTTATTAAACTGTGCACTCACACCACAGTAATCTTCCCCAGCACATGCACTGCTTGCATGCCACGCTACGTCTCGAGCAAACAGCTTGGTAAAAGAGATGTGTCCGTGTGTGGTTTATGTTCTGTACATAGAACGAGTGGTTTATGTTCTGTACATAGAACATGACATTTACTGGCGTATTCTTCATGTTTTGCTCCGTGTTCTCCGGTGTCCGCCGCATCCACACCCAGCTGGACATCCCCCAGTGTGCAGTGCTGGAATGGGGCTGTGTTGTGCTCTGACCAGGTTGTGTTACTGTCGTGTGTGCAGTCAGATGTGCATCCCCCAGTGTGCAGTGCTGGAATGGGGCTGTGTTGTGCTCTGACCAGGTTGTGCAGTGCTGGAATGGGGCTGTGTTGTGCTCTGACCAGGTTGTGCTACTGCTATGTGTACGGTCAGATGAGCACCAAGGACAAGGCTGAGGGGTCAGACTGCAGCCTTTTGCACAACATCAAAAGTATTTATAGTCATTGTACAGGATAGAATGAAATTAGATAGCATTCCTCTTGGTGCTTTGTAAATAAATAAAATAGAATTAAAACATTACAAATAAAAGATAATGTAAAAACAATGTAGTGTCCAGCCATTCTCAATGCCCCCCATATCCCCCCACATACCCCACATACCCACATTCTCCAGTGCATGCTTACAACAGTGCGCTAGCATGGATGCTAAGTGCTTATAGTGGGTACAGTTGGCACTCAGAGGGGCTCAGTCCCTAAGCCCTGGTGTGGTGGCGCCAGTCATTGCAGACGGTGTGAGAAGGTGACTGGCAGTGTTCTGTGTCCGTATTGCAGTGAGGTAAAAACTGTTTATGAGTCTGTTTGATCAGGATTGGATGAACGTGAAGCGTTTGCCACAGAGGGCAACAGAATAGTGCAAACAGATGATGTCAGGGGTGTGAGGGGTCATTTAGAAAGCTGGCAGATGTGGTGAGGCTGCGGGTACTGCAGATGGCCTGTAGGGGGCGCAGGCCACAGCCGGAGATCTTTGGGGCTCTCATGACCCTCTGGAGGAGCCTCCTGTCCACTGCTGAGTTGCTAGCACACCAGGTGGAGGTGCAGCAGGCCTGCAGGCTCTCAATCCTGCACTGTGGATGTGCAGCAGGCCTGCAGGCTCTCAATCCTGCACTGTGGATGTGCAGCAGGCCTGCAGGCTCTCAATCCTGCACTGTGGATGTGCAGCAGGCCTGCAGGCTCTCAATCCTGCACTGTGGATGTGCAGCAGGCCTGCACGCTCTCAATCCAGCACTGTGGAGGTGCAGCACGCTCTCAATCCAGCACTGTGGAGGTGCAGCACGCTCTCAATCCTGCGCTGTGGAGGTGCAGCAGGCCTGCATGCTCTCAATCCTGCACTGTGGAGGTGCAGCACGCTCTCAATCCAGCAGCAGGTGGAGGTGCAGCAGGCTCTCAATCCAGCAGCAGGTGGAGGTGCAGCAGGCTCTCAATCCAGCAGCAGGTGGAGGTGCAACAGGCTCTCAATCCAGCAGCAGGTGGAGGTGCAACAGGCCAGCACGCTCTCAATCCTGCGCTGTGGAGGTGCAGCACGCTCTCAATCCAGCAGTGGTAGAAGGACTCTTTCCACACGTTCCTCGTTAATGTGGGTGGTTCTGTGTCTGCCCTTTTCCTGCGTGGGTTCATCATTAATTCCTTTGTCTTGGATGTGTTCAAAATGAGATTATTGTCCTTGCTCTACTCAACCAGTCTGCAGACCTGCTCCTGATAGGCTGACTTGTGTACAGGACTAGATGGGTGGACACCCTCCTAGGGAGACATTAGTCTAGAAGGCACACATGGCTGCTCTCATGACACATATCTGTGATTATGCAGCTACAGAGGTAGTATACACACGGGCACTAGCAGAAGTATGCAACATATCTGTGATTATGTACAGAGGTAGCATAACACGAGCACTAGCAGAGGCAAGGTATCAAAGGCCCTGTACTCCACTGGGTGGACAGGATTATGTGCACACACTGCATGCTGTGGCAAACAAACCAGCCATAAGAGATACACATACACATAGTAAGGCCTATATCTGCTAATGACAGAGAACAAGTCATTGAGCACTATCTCACTCTCTCACAGAAAAAACTGCCATCCATGCCAGACATGATCTCCATGACAATAGTACTCCAAGATTGGAGAAGATGTGTTCCACATGCTCATACATTCAGAAACAACCATTACACACATACGCGCACACACACACATGCATACACTCATACACACACACACACACACACGCAAACACACACACACGCAAACAAATAGGCCCAATCAAATAGCCACAAGCACACATCAAAAGATTTCATCCAAAATATTTTCAGAATCACGGCTTTCAGCTGTCAGGATCAAACAGGATCCAACATTAGTTTAAAAGGTTAGCTGATATTCAGGCATTGATATGAGACCAAATGGTGGCATCTGATCTTTGATGCAATCCGGTGAGCATTCTTTGAGTCCAGCCCTTATAGGTAAGTCCCCCCAATCGGCGGTCATCTTGCAACACACTTTAGGCAGCTATGGGGCAGCTATTTTCCTATTCAAGTGAATGGGGAGGCACACAAGAGGGCATCTGTGGCTGACTGGTTAGGGAATCGGACTTGTGCCCAAAACATGGCTGGTTTGATCCCTTCCTGAGAGGAGAGATGTGGATGGGGGGGGGGGGGGGGGGGTGATTGAGCAGCGCTCTCCCACATCCACATCAATGGATGAGGTGCTCTTGCGTCATTCGGTTTCTGTCATAAATTAGGATTAGGGCTCATGTGTCATAAATTAGGATTAGGGCTCATGTGTCATGACTGTCATGTGTTCATCACTCTTATGAAGATATGAACTACAGCCATATTGGCCTTATGAACTAACTATATAGCTTATTATGGATATGAGATACTGAGACAATACTGCCATATTGCCGTTATAATATGCATTACTATGGAGGGACTCTTAGCTGTGCCTCCTCATTATAAAGCCTCTGGTCCAGCTTCTGGGTCAGAGGGAACATAGAACATGCTCCATGCACAGTCTCCACTAACTCTCCTGGCTCATAGAACATAGAACATGCTGCATGCACAGCCTCCACTAACTCTCCTGGCTCATAGAACATAGAACATGCTCCATGCACAGCCTCCACTAACTCTCCTGGCTCATAGAACATAGAACATGCTGCATGCACAGCCACCACTAGCTCTCCTGGCTCATAGAACATAGAACATGCTGCATGCACAGCCTCCACTAACTCTCCTGTCTCATAGAACATAGAACATGCTGCATGCACAGCCACCACTAACTCTCCTGGCTCATAGAACATGCTGCATGCACAGCCAACACTCACTCTCCTGGCTCATAGAACATAGAACATGCTGCATGCACAGCCTCCACTAACTCTCCTGGCTCATAGAATATAGAACATGCTGCATGCACAGCCTCCACTAACTCTCCTGGCTCATAGAACATAAAACATGCTGCATGCACTGCCACCACTAACTCTCCTGGCTCATAGAACATGCTGCATGCACAGCCACCACTAACTCTCCTGGCTCATAGAACATAGAACATGCTGCATGCACAGCCTACACTAACTCTCCTGGCTCATAGAACATAGAACATGCTGCATGCACAGCCTCCACTAACTCTCCTGGCTCATAGAACATAGAACATGCTGCATGCACAGCCACCACTAACTCTCCTGTCATGGCTCACAGTAACAGAGCAAGTCATGCAGCTGAGGGAAGTCTGTTTTTTGTGCATTGTGTAATGCTACAAAGGGAGGATTCATAAATGTCAGCCTGACATCAAGTGAAGGTGTAATTGCTACATAATTGTGCTAGATGGAGCTGTTTTTGTAGCTTTTTATGCAACATGTTGAGAATGATTGTTAAGAATGGTGTAGCACTCTTTAAACAATAACACATATTCTATGCCATATAATCATTAAAGTATTTCCATTTTATATTTTCACTGGAGTGGTTTTGTTGTCTGCTTATTGTTCTACTAAAGTCATTCCTGACATGTTTGTCTCATCAGTTATCACTGTGTGTATGTGATGTTGTTGAAGTGATGTTAGTGTTTGAACAGAATCCCACTCACTGTGGCTACTCATTTCCAAGGCCCTAAGCCGCTGCTGGTGACATCACGTTGTGACGCTGTAGCCGTGCGGATGAGGACTGTATGTTTGTGTGCTTACCCAAGCCCTCCGGCCAGCGTGCCTTTTGTTGTCTCTTATCTGCCTTCTCGCCCCTCTGTGAGTGTTCACTGTGATAAACACTCATTACCTCGTCAACAAGCTCGGCCAGTGATGCAAACAGTGTAACCGTGACGGCGGTCGTTCACCCTCTGGTGCCGCGGCGATTACGCTCATGTGTCCCCGGGGAGACGCCTGTGAGAGGCACTCACCAGTCCATACGCCATTCGCCATGTCCATCACCAACCACCAGCACACATCAATAAGCGCATCTCCTCTGACTCTCTCTCTCTGTGGCTTTTCACCTCTCCTCTGACTCTCTGTCTCTCTCTCTGTCTTTCTCTCTCTGTGTCTCTCTCTCTCTCTGTGGCTTTTCACCTCTCCATCCCTCTTCCTTTCTTTCCTGCTGCTGTGCTCTTCCACATCTCCTCTGACTCTCTCTCTCTCTCTCCATCCCTCTTCCTTTCTCTCCTGCTGCTGTGCTCTTCTTACACCAACTCATCTTCTTCTTTCTTCTGTCACTCTGCACTTTTTCCAATCAGCCAGGCTCCGACCTCAGGGCTAGTGTGTGTGTGTGTGTGTGTGTGTGTGTGTGTGTGTGTGTCCATGCAGAGGTGGCGGTGGACAGAGGGCCACTGCTGCCCTGTGCTCCCCGAGGCCCTGGCCGGCTCCTGGTCCTGCACCCTCCTTTGAGTGCCTGTGCCAGAGCTGCCCTGTGTGTGTGTGTGTGTGTGTTATGTAAGCGCTGGGGCCACTATAAATAGGCTGTGCTGGGATCTTTTGTCTTTACCTGCTCACTCTTAGCCCAACAGTTTTATTTCTGGAGAGAAGCAGTGCCATGCCGAGCGCCCGTTACCATAGTTACTGTTAAGCGCCAAGCGAGGCTCCGCATTCTTAGTCTGTTTCCTCACAAGAGGAAAAAAAAAAGCTTATTTCAACCGGGCGATTTTCTTTTCACTCCTGGCTATGTATCAGGGCAGTGATGGGTGTGCGCAGGGGAGTTTAGTTACTGTAATTGATTTACATTCAAGGTAACACCACTCTGCACGCTAATGTGAAAGAAAACTTATGCAATCAATCTGGCATTCTCTAACACTCAAGCTACAACAGTCAGAGGGGTTAATGAAATGAATAAACTGATCACTCTGAATGCATCTCAAGCATAAATGCTGTCTGCACTAGTTACAATTCATATGAATGGTGTGGATTGTGTCTTACTAGATAAGCAGCAGAAATCCTGCCCTCCAGGCAGAAGCAATATCATGAAGGAAATATGAGCTTTTGTGTGCATTCAATTCTCTCTTTCTCCCTGGCTTGCACAAACGCACACACACACACACACACACACACACACGCCTTCAGATCATTATGTACATAAGGCTCCAAGTTTGCCTTGGTGCTAAGGGAGGCAGTATGGAGTACAGTCAGACTGTAGCGCGGGCACAGCAGCGCAGGAGAGCACTCTGACTGATGGTTAGGTAACTCCACCTGCTAGCTGGAGCTGGGCCAGAAGTTATCCCAGCTCAAGTGCGCTTGAGGACCCAGGATGGAGGGAAAGGGGGTCGAGCACAGCTAGTGTGGGAGGGTTTGACCAATGGGCATGCAGGGAACCATTGAAATGCTCTGCAGTCACGATCAGGAAGAGAGCAACAGCTCTAATCCCGCCGATAGGCGTCCGGGGACAGCGGTGGGCGAGCTGGGTGTATTTTTGGAGCACAAGGGAAACCTGGCGCTCTCCGAGTGGGGACCGGAGCTACAGCGGGCTTCCCTAACCCCACTCCCACACTTGAGAGAGCGGAGAGAGGGAGAACGAGCGAGATAAGGAGAGACCCACAAACTGCTCCTTCAAAGGCCCCACGCTTCCGCTCCCTCTCTCGTGTACATAGGGCACCGGCGCTGGTGTGCAACCAATGCGTGGAGAACAGAGAGGGATGGAAGGAGAGGAGAGGAGAGAGAGGGAGGGAAAAAAATCCTACTTGGCAGCTGAGATGAGCGTCTTGTATTTATAGCGAGTCGTGCTTCCGGCAGAGGTTTCTCCGGTGCTAGTTCTTCCAATCCTTTTTTGCGGTTTCTTAGAAACTCCATTGTTTTCCCCTGGCACAAAGGAGTTGAGCCTTCATCCGGAGCCTTAAGGGGGATTGTAATGTGGGACATGGTGCAGCAATGTGATCTGGGGGCGCTTGTGATCCTGCTTACCACCCTGCACCACCCTGCTTACCACCCTGGCTCTGCTGGTGTTCCTCTGCGAACCCAGTCAATTCAACACATCTATTCTACACATAGCCTACAGTACACCGCATCTCCCCAGCAGCACTGGAGTTATGGAGTCCGCCTCTGAGCTGCTCAGCAGTGCTTGGCACATCATGTGCACAAGCATCAGCAACACATTACTGCTGTAGTACAGTAGGCTACAGTGGAGCTGTACCTCCAAATGGGCTTTCTTGTAGTGATAGACATATGCTTACATAATCTCCATGCATGTGTGGACATGCAGGTATTGCTCATACTGGTTTATACAAGCTGTACAATGCATTTCAATGCAATGACTTGTTTAGCACTGATCATTTCTATCTTTGTTGTTCCGGTTGGGCTTTGAGGGCACAATGTCTGCGAGCTGGCTTTGATCGTTAACATTATCATGCAGATGACATGAGATTTTTTTAAAACTTTTTTTGGCTTTTGGGGGAATGCCACATTTCATTAGCTGCTCAGGAAAGCTGTTGGAGGGCAGCGAGTCTTTCATCCGCACTGTGAAGCCTGCTTCAGAGAGGTGAAGTGGGAGGGAATGTTGAATAGACCTGATTGAGGTGCTGATAGAGCCAGGGCCAATCTAAGCAGTGGAATGGAATCACGATCACAGACCAGATGGGTGACAAGCGAGGGCAGAGACTGGCAGAGCATACCAGGCAGTGACATAGATGCCACACAACTTCACCAGCAAGGTTTTGGATGAAATTCAAATCTTCCACTAGGGCCTAAATAGACTGCAGCTCACTCGTCAGAGCAGCGATACATGGAACTCTCTCATTTGTCCTTCCGGGTGTCATTCTAATGCGATTAGCTTAATTGCAGTAGCTTTCATTGACTGATTCTTAATGATGATATAAGTCATACATGTAAACGTATGACAGGGGCGTTCCCCACAGGTGTACGATACACAAGTGGTTTACATATTAAGATTACAGATTGTTGCAGTTTTGACAGAAGAGGGGGAAAAAAATCAACTTTGGTGTCATTAGACCAACAATGGTTTTTTCCTGATCTTTAAGTGCTACATTACATAAAGCCATTACTGTTCTCCGTGATATTTCGCAGAGGCGAGAGGTGAAGCTTCACTCAGCAGTTATCATAACACGTCTTGTGAACTAAATATGACGAGACCTTTTTAATAGATTTGGGCTTACTTAAGGACACCTCTGTCAGATGGAACACTTAGGTATCTGGAGTAAGAATGCATTAACTCACTTTAAAATAATAAAAAAAAATCTCAGATTTTTTCCCGGTGAATGTCAACCTGGACGACGAACGTAATTGTGTCATTATCCGAAGTTTAAAAGCTACACCCGGCGCATTTCCACATTCGCCTATGACATCAATTTAAAGATGCATGGTATTTAAAGAAAGTCCTTTGAAGACATTTGCTGAATGCAATCTTTGAACAACTGGAACGTCTTGGGAAAAGACTCATTTTCGCCTTTCGAAATTTTTATTCATGAGTTAAATGCATTTCAATGATCTATAAATCCCTCTAAAGTAAACAATCCCATTCGAATGTTGTTTAGTTTATACTCAAAGACCCCGAGATTGGCGATTTTGACAAGGTGATTGTTGCAGGTTATAAAGAGAGACTGCCTTTGCAGAAGTACAACGCGCAGGAGCTGTCCGTGGTGCTGATTTAAAAAAGCGCTCATAAGGGGGCTGCGTAGTTGGCTTTTCACCAGATACTGGATCCAAAAACCCATAGTCGTCTACGCCTATTCAATGTAGATTGTATTTGTATTCGTATTTCGTGATGCATAGGCTGCTGCCGATTTAAATGCATGTTCAAAATAGGTTCATAGCGGCTGAGAAATGAAAGCGACGGTGGTGCAAAATGTCAGTGCCTAGACAGGTGAGATCAGCCACTGAACTCGCGGGAGGTTCAATCGATTTATCCCATGTCCGAAAGGCCATTGCTGCGTTTGGTATTTCTAAGTACAATAATGCCTTGAATAGAAGTCCAGGAAAGCCTAGCCCATGCAGGCTAAAACTGAATGTGTGACAGCGTGCACAGTATATGCCTAAGACTGATGGAGGCAATTACAGCATCGTTATTTGAGGGTGCACTTAAAATTACCGCCTACCTTTGGGCTATAGGCTTGGGTCTGCACCATTCAACTGAAGTCAGCCATTAAATTGTACTGTATTTAGTATTACACATTCTTTACGCATTCTTCTACACAGTGATCAGCAGTGCAGTTACAAGGGTAAAGTGGCGGTTAGTTTTCGGTCTGCATCAAGTTTACAAAGACAATTGTCTATCGTCGTCTGTAGCGTAGATAAGCATGTTTGATGTCTTTCACAGAACTAGATACATGCAGGCAGTATCTAATTAAGTCCAATGCCCAGTCAGTGCAAATAGCTATGCTGATATATGCTTTTAGATTGTGCGTTCATTTTGATCATGTGCATGCGCGTGCATGTATGCGCGCGCGCCTGTTCATCAGTATTTGTAAAATGAACGGAATTCATTTATGGCTTAATTGCTTGCAAATTGTTTACCCTTGGTCTCTCTAAGAGAACATGTTTCTATATTGCACTACCATAAGCATAAACATCCAACTGAATTACCCAAAACTCAAACGATGCTTATGATCTTAATTGTGTTGTTGATGCATCGGTCACATAGCTTAGTGTTCGCGGTGTCTCTCCTGCGAAGAAGCGCAAGAGACCTGTTGCAACGTCACAAACGTAACTCTCCTTTTTTGGGAAAGCCCGTCACATCCTCTGGCCATGTATGGGCAGGAAGATGACACACAGCGGGGAATCCTCTAACCGGAGACGGTGAATGGGGAGGAGGAACCATCGTTCAGCCAAAGTGTATATAAAGAGCAAGAAGGGAAGCCGTTGGTGTGAAATTCACAGCAACAGATAGCACAGGAGCTCTGGACATCGGTGCAGCACTTACAAGAAAAGGGAATCCCGAATTATTTACATTTTTTTTCGGGGCACGTTGATTGCTTTCTTGGACATACATATACGCAAACTTTACTGCGTGAAGAGGGACAGATTTGATAAATCATTTGTGGTGCGCAAAAGAGTCTGACTTCATATTTGGACTTCACTCTTGTAAACATGCTTAACAACATGGATTTGAACTCCCAAGACTCATTCTACCTCCAGTTCGAAAACTCCTCTCTTGGAAGGGACGCTAATGGAGAGAAGGATCATCAGGATATGTTTGTGCAGGCTGACAGCGCGGCACCTGCTCCATTCGCAACCGGTGAGTTTGCTGCTGCAGTACAAGCTGTTGCTGTTCAATCAAATATTGCTGGTAATTTGCAAAAGTATTTCAAATTGTGTGATTGAATTTGCTTTAAATGCAATGGAATTGCAGTTCTTTTGCGATTTAAGTCAAACGAAAAAAATGGTGTATGCTTGTTGGATGCTTATGTAACAAATGCATCATGTGCATGTGCATTCATTCCATGATAGTGTAATAAAACAAAGTTATTTTTGTGTGTTTTAGGAGGGACACCTATTACCCCCAAAACGGAACCTACAAATTCAGATTTTCTCTATAACCCCTGCGACGGCGCAAAAAGTGGCTACGTTTCCTCCCTCGCCTACTCTGGCAGCTTCTATGTTGAGACATCTCAGGGCGCATCGTGCTGCACGGAGACTCTTCTCAACATGATTACCGAGATTGTCGGTATTTCAACTACGCCTCTAACTGAGGTGCAGCCGCAGAGCGGTACTGGGACGTCGTACACCACCAGCCCACCTCCGATGGACAACACCAGCGGCAGTTTTCGGGACGCGGGGGTCCAGAGGCAAGCGCCCGCTTGCAGCACCTCTCCGCCCCTTTTCCCCCCGGGGAATATGTGTCAAACGTTCTCTGACGCGCAGACCAGCACACAAGCTTCCGAGGCGGCCTCCACTCAGTTGAACTTCTCCCTCCCCACACCAGTTGTGAGCCAAAAGCCATCTGAACCCCAGTCTGAGACGGCCACGTTCCCCGTTGTTGTGAAGAATGAATTCGAAAGCAGCTGCTATGAATGGGGCGCCTTTAATAAGCCGGACACTTACTTGGACGCGGGGTTTCAGCCCGAGACATTTCCGATGTCAAGTGATTTCCCACCTGACCAAGTCGATGTCAAAGATCTCCTGGACACGTTTTCCCCTATTTGCCCAAACCCAGACATGGAGTTCAAAGTAGAGAATGTGATCAAACAGGAGCAGTGTTTCTCGGATACATGCTCACAAAGTTTTAGCACGCCACTTTTTAATTACCCTTCCCCAGCTATTGATCTCTCAACCAATAATATTCTGAAACCGACTTTATTTCCAAATATTGAGCTGCAGCAACTGTCAAGTCAGTGCGACACCTCTTACACATCTTCCACTATTGACTCGATTTTGTATTCCTCGTTGCTGCCGGAGTCTTTTAACCAGACCTACACTCGGCCACCAAAGGCCCCCCGCGCGAAGAAAACTCCTGGTTCCACTGGCCCCGCCAAAGAAAAGCCCTTCACCTGTCCTATGGAAAACTGTGACCGACGCTTCTCCAGGTCTGACGAGCTCAACAGGCACATTCGCATCCACACCGGACACAAACCCTTTCAGTGCCGCATCTGTTTACGCAGCTTCAGTCGAAGCGACCATCTGACAACGCACACCCGGACTCACACGGGCGAGAAGCCATTCTCCTGCGACGTATGCGGCAAACGATTCGCAAGGAGTGACGAGAGAAAGCGCCATGGACGCGTTCATCTCAAACAAAAAGAGAAGATGGAACTGAAGCCTCAAGTGATCAGCGCGTGGCCATTCACTCTACCCGAAGGCATCTGAAGTGCTCATTAAAATGCGCTTTAAATTGGCTTTATGTCAAATCTTTCCGTCTTGGAAGATTCAGCCCGTGTAAACAGCTGGTCACTGATCGATGTCTGTGCGGTGTGGCTTGGTTCCGAGAGACCTGGCTTGAGTGTCTAAGGCCTGAGAGAAGTCAGAAAGACAGTTTCTCATGAGAAACAGAATGCTTTAGAAGGCGCCTGACTTTAGGGGAACTGCTGTTCGACCCCCTACTTACAAAGAGCTGCTGATCCCCTATGCAACACATACATTAATTGATTGTAAAAGACTTCCAAGTGACCATGCAGACAAACCGGTTTTCCAAACGATTTCACCAGTTTGCGAGGGCATGCAGCAGCAGAACATTAAGTGGTCTAGTACTTTCAGTGCTGGACAGCTCCAAGCACTACACAAAAGCCTAAAACGGTACTACACCGGAGAGCTGGAATGTATTGCACTTATCTACACTGAGATGTCCACTTTCAAATTGAGAGTCTTTAATGCTTCTGGGGCTTTTGTACACCATCGCTGCCAGCAGTTATACTTGTTTGAAATGCATGTTTATTCGGTATATTATTGATTAAGAAACGATCACAAGGTGGTCCTTACGAGTGGAGGAAATGTTACTGACCTCCTTTTACATGAATGTAAGATATGATGGCGTGACTACAAAGCGATTCATTTGTGCCAAGGTTTCCAGATTTATTTTGTCTCTTTGTTTTCTGTTACAATGGTTTTGAATAGTTATTGTGTTGTTCTTAATAATGGCAAAATAATTAATCGTGTAGGACGTACGTGGATAATACGTGGATAAAATAAATATATTTGTATGACTATATTTAATTTGTATTTTTATAACGGTGTATCTATATTTCCATACAACTGTTATTGTTGATTTTTTAAAGATATACTGAATTTCTAAACTTACTCACGATGTTCATGTGTGAAAGGTTTTTGCAAGGACTCAGGAAAGTGATTAATCCAGTTCCAGAAAATAACTGATGTCATGCTGGGAAATACCAGAGCTGCAAAACTGGCACTGAAAATGTTCTGGCAAAAGGACAGAAAGAGCTGGATATTACCCAGTATGGACATAGATTAACATGACATCATTTAAACATTAAACATGTGTTGGATCACAAGATATGTATATAATATGAATTACAAATGAGTTGTAGTTTATGACAACTGGCTGGCCAAAGCCAGAACATTTGCAGTTGAGTAACCAGGTAGCACACATTGCTGCGATATCCTGTACCTCTTTTATAGATGAGCTGTTTTAAAAGGCATCCTAACACAACTGACATGTGACATGTGCACAACTCTAATGTCTTGAATGAGATTGTCAAGAACAATCAGGGTAAACAAAGATAATGTGAACATGCCTTAAGTTATATTAACTGCTTGGAAATTTTGTATATATTCACACTGTTTATACAGAATACTTTGAATGAGCATTTGATGTTGTTATTTTTATGACAAATGTTTAAGAATAAAACCTTTTGTTTTCTTGAACCTTGCTTTGTGCTTTGTTGAATGCTTGTATTGACACAGTAGAGAAGAGCCACTCAAAGGGAAATCAGAAATGGCAGAAACTTCCAGAACAACACACATTCTACATTCTCTTAAGTGACCTCACATTCAGTTGCTGCCATCAAATTCCCCATCTTATCCGGGGGTTCAGCTAGTCAAAGCTAAGTAAGACAATACTGACAATTCTCAAAGAGTAAAACTATCATGGTTCAATTAATAAAAATGAAAGCTCACTGAAACAGAGTAACGGAGAGGAGTTCCTACAGAGCTTCACCTCACGGCTGTCACACTCCCTCCATGGCTGCTCACTGCCTGTGATGGCACACGGGCTCTCTGAGCTGATGAATAGTCTAATGTGGCCCCAGGAGCTTAATTGTGAGCATGCGGTGTGAAAACAAAGGTGGGAGTCCCTTGTTGTTGCCTGATTTGAATGCGTGAGAATAAAAGCTTGCGAGCATCCTGATCCCGGGCCTGTGTTGGGGGTGCAATAGGCACAGCTCCTTTGTCTCCTGCGCTGGGCTCGGAGGAGATCAGCGTGAATGGGAGCCCTCATTAGCAGCACGTTATATGGAGTTAGACTGCTGATGGGCCGCTGATGTTGGCCTGCCGCTTCCTGCATGTCCCCCTCCTCGTCGCCCCTCTTCCTTATTCGTACATCTGATAAACTCTTCAGCAGAGCTCCGCTCCATCCTTCTGTCTTATCTGTCGTGTGTGTGTGAGAGAGACGGGGAGTTGTCTCTGTCCTTCTCTCTGTCGTGTGTGTGTGAGCGAGATGGGGAGTTGTCTCTGTCCTTCTCTGTGTTGTGTGTGTGTGTGTGTGTGAGAGAGATGGGGAGTTGTCTCTGTCCTTCTCTCTGTTGTGTGTGTGTGTGTGTGTGAGAGAGATGGGGAGTTGTCTCTGTCCTTCTTTATGTCGTGTGTGTGAGAGAGATGGGGAGTTGTCTCTGTCCTTCTCTCTGTGGTGTGTGTGAGAGAGAGATGGGGAGTTGTCTCTGTCCTTCTCTGTGTGTGTGTGTGTGAGAGAGAGATGGGGAGTTGTCTCGGTCCTTCTGTTGTGTGTGTGTGTGTGAGAGAGATGGGGAGTTGTCTCTGTCCTTCTCTGTGTGTGTGTGTGTGTGTGAGAGAGAGATGGGGAGTTGTCTCTGTCCTTCCCTCTGTCGTGTGTGTGTGTGTGTGTGTGTGTGTGTGAGAGATGGGGAGTTGTCTCTGTCCTTCTCTCTGTCGTGTGTGTGTGTGTGTGTGTGAGAGAGATGGGGAGTTGTCTCTGTCCTTCTGTTGTGTGTGTGTGTGTGAGAGAGATGGAGAGTTGTCTCTGTCCTTCTCTCTGTGTGTGTGAGAGAGAGATAGGGAGTTGTCTCTGTCCTTCTCTCTGTGTGTGTGTGTGAGAGAGAGATGGGGAGTTGTCTCTGTCCTTCTCTCTGTCGTGTGTGTGAGAGAGAGAGAGATGGGGAGTTGTCTCTGTCCTTCTCTCTGTCGTGTGTGTGTGTGAGAGAGATGGGGAGTTGTGTCTGTCCTTCTCTCTGTCGTGTGTGTGTGTGTGTGTGAGTGTGAGAGAGAGATGGGGAGTTGTCTCTGTCCTTCTCTCTGTCGTGTGTGTGTGTGTGAGAGAGAGATGGGGAGTTGTCTCTGTCCTTCTCTCTGTCGTGTGTGTGTGTGTGAGAGAGAGATGGGGAGTTGTCGTGGAGACTTGGCTCCACAGGCCGGGTGTCTCCTGCTCCCCAGGCGGCCACAATCTGGCGCTGAGAGGCAGGCGGGCAGCAGCAGCAGCACCAGGGCCTCCATGGAGCGCAGCTCTGCACGTAGGATGCCCGCGAGGACATGTGACGCAGCCTGCTGGCAGAACATCGGGCCTGGCCCACGCCAGTGCGTAAGAGAGGCGCCGCCGTCCATCTCCGTGGCAGCACGCTGACCATGTGTTCACACTGGAGCCCTCTAGCTGGACTCTCTGAAGTCCACCGGTGTGTAGTGATCATTCATCATTCATTTCATCGTTGGAGAACGTGTTATTACAATGGAAAGCATTCAAACTGAAAGTCCCTTATTACGAGAAACACTTCTAAAAGAACAAATGGATAACCCCAAAATGGCTTTACCCAGAACTCTTGATGTTGAAGAGCACAGAGTTGCTATTCTAGGCTTCCCACAGTGGTCACTCAGTGCACAGTAAGTGCAATGATAATGCACTAGGGGTATCAGGCAGCTGCATTGACCATATGATGGCACTTGATTTCTGAAGCATTGTTAAACTATTGCACTAGCCTGCATAAATGCAAAGGATACTGCTTGCTTCCAGGATTTGGTGTGCTATGCCATTAACTCTGCAACCTTAATCACCTAATGGAAGTCAATTAGTGTACCTGTTGCTCTAGGAAATGTGGGTTTCAAGCTGAGACTAAGTGTATCCCACTGCTGTCGGTACATGTCTATGACAGACATCACCGAATCCTTGAGGAAATTAACCCTGGATTCCCAGATCCTTCACACAACTGCAAAAAATACGGCAATAGCAGATATAAATCTAATGAAGGCTAAAGCACACTCTGGACTCTGAACACACCTTAAACTGTGCTTCCAGAATCATAAAAGATCCCTCTTTCCCTCAATAAGATTCTTGAACACAACTAAATTGAAAATATAGATAAACATAATAATTAAATCATAATTGTATTATTATTATTATTATTTATTCATGTTACTATTCATTCACTGGATTGAGCTATATCCTGTAATAAAAATACCACCAACACTGTTGTGTGGCAATAAAAAGTATTTATCTATCTATCTAACACACCCCAAAATATGAATAAATTCAGAAAGAACCCACCTCAAATGGTCAATAGATTAACAGGAAGGTTTGACAGCAAATGAAAATACATGATAAGCTATATGACTCCACATGCTGGTAGTGGGAATGTCCAATTTCAGTAAATTGCCTGAGGAATGATTCTGTCTGAATAAACCAACAGGCTGTTTAACTATAGCCTAAGCATTTAAACATACAATGTTTAGTTAAAAACATATTTATGTGACAATTAAGTCACTACCCAACACAGTTATTTTGAAAACCTAGATGCCAGAATAAACCCAGACCCCGAGGACCAAGACGTGCTTTTTTTCTGAGCTGAAACACTGTCAATATGGAAAGTAAATTAATTATGAGTGCAGTATAAAGTGTTCTCTAGAGGTGTCGTTGCAAATGTCAATTCCTCACATCGACTGTTTGTTTTCTTTGAATTGCGAAAGTCCTACATTTATTGAGCAAGTCAAAGGCCTTGTTAAGTGTGGAGACTGGTTATATGGATTTCAAGTGTGCCCTAATAATCAGAGGCGCACTTTAGACTGTCTGTATTGCGACACGGCTGCTCTAGATTGATCCGTTCCAGCGTAATCACTGCGTGATTTTATTCCATCGCGACGATGTGCGGTCCGCTTCGCTCCTCGGCCGGGCCTCGTAATCAGGCCGCATAATCACACGCTTCTAATGGCAATCAAGCGCAGCGGATTAATTCCGCACGATGACAGGAGCCAGACGGCCCAAGGTCTGATCCTTCAGTGGGGTGTAGGTGTTTTGGAGAGTCCAGGTGATTAAGACCAGAATGGCGAGGTAAAGGAGCTCGTTATGCAAACATTTGAGTATCTAATTCTCACAATCGCTCTGAAAATGAATTTCTTCATTAGTATTACTGGTCAGGACAGATACCACGAGTGACAGATTGAACAACTTTCCATGGAGTTTTTCATCCATGTTAAATTACAAGTAAACCTCTGCAGGTCAAGGAGTCTAGTCTTCAGCTATCTTCTTCTGCGCAATATTGCTATGGCAACAAAGTCAAAGGTGTTGAGTTGCATCCAAACGGAATGGAGTGAGGTGAACGTTTTGAGTGAGATAAATCGCTTCAAAGCAATTCAATCACTCTGTAGTACAATTCGGTGCTGTCCTTGATGGGAATGATTGAGGCAAAGGGTCTTGTATAAGACCCCCAGAGCACATCTCAGCAATGTCCATGATGATGAAGATCTACTCTGTCAAATCAAGCAGAATTCGGTACCCCAAATGTGCAAACACATTTGCCTAAGATGGAATGGAGATCCTCATTTATGCACCGATGGATATACAGTATGCCTCTGCAGAATCAGGTCTGGTGAGCTAGTCAACTCTGAATGCATTTTATTTTTTTACCTTCACTGCAATTCAGAAGAGATGAAACTTTGTTCAACTCTGTTGCAGAGCAGCCTGTAAAGAGGTCTTCAACTTCCACATCCCTCCGCTTGACACGCAGTCCTCCCCGTCCACAGAGTGATGGCCGCGCAGGACTTGATCAGCTTGGACTGTGTCAGTATCGGTGACAATGTCTCTGTGTGTGTGCTGCTGCCGGGAGGATGGATGACAGGATGCGCGGTTAACCATTAGCCTGATGCTGTCTGGGCCGCTCCTGCTCGCTGGCTGCGCAGGCTTCCTTCTCTGTGACAGATCAGCTGCTAAGTGCTCATTGCTGTCACTGTGTTCTCCACCTGCGTCACAAGGGACGAGGCGCTGTGTCTGTCACAGCCAGACCCGACTCTGACTGATGCACTTCCAGCGCTTGCAAAGCAGAAATGTTAAAAAACTGTTGTCAACACTTGGATTTCTTGGTGTTTTTGGCAGTGTTGATGACTTTGAACACAGTTAGAGAATGCAACTCCAAGCCTTTGTGTTCATGTGAGGGGAAACGGCAGCGTTTGATGAGCTGTGTGTTCAACAAAGGCCCGCAGTGACACACCACCACAACACAGCTGCCGCTTTGTTGCTACTTAAAACCCAACAAGTGCCATCCAAGCAGACAGAGGATCTCTCGGGCTCCTGTACAACACCATGCTTTTCAATACTGATGCAGCTCCACCAGAGCCGTGCTCCATAGTAGTCATGCATAGAATGTAGCCCATGGGTGGAAAGCCGCTGTTGAGGGGAATATGCGCCCAACAGAACAGGCTAGTGATTGCAGCATGGATGACATTTGCACTGCAGTAATGAGGCATGTCCTCTGAGAGGCTGTGTCACATCCAGCAGGCCATGGCTGGGAGGCAGACCTGCTGTGGACACTCTCTGTCACTTCAGCCCTCCCTTCCCTCTGCACCAGTACATACCCAGCGTCAGTCAGACACAGAGACAGAGCACAGAGACCAGAGAAACACAGAGAGAGAGAAGAGAGAGAGAATGGAGAATGAGATAGAGAGATAGAGGGAGAGAGAGAGAGAGAAGGAGTGGAGAATGAGATAGAGAGATAGAGGGAGAGAGAGAGAGAGAGAAGGAGAAAGACAGAGAGAGAAGAGAGATAGAATGGAGAATGAGATAGAGTGAGAGGGAGAGAGAGAGAAAAAGACAGAGAGAAAGAGAAAGAGAGAGAAAGAGAGAGAAGAGAGATAGAATGGAGAATGAGATAGAGTGAGAGGGAGAGAGAGAGAAAGAGAGAGAAGAGAGAGAGAGAGAGAGAGAGACATAAAACTGAAAGCGAGTGTTGATGTGATGGCGGGGCCTAGGGGGACATGATGGCGGTGAGCAGGCAGGCAGGAGAGGCAGGCAGGCAGGAGAGGCAGGATAGGCAGGCAGGAGAGGCAGTCAGGAGAGGCAGGCAGGAGAGGCAGGCAGGAGAGGCAGGCAGGAGAGGCGGTAGAGGCGGCAGCGGCAGCAGCAGAGCTGAGGCATGGCAACAGCCTGGACAAAGAGCGCATTAGGAGTGTGAGTGGGCAGCCAGCGCTGCTGCTCCCGTGCTCAAGTGTATCAGCCCTGGCTCAGCTGGAGGAATCTGTGCTGCCTTCCCCGCTCTCGCTGCCGATGAATCATCACAGAATATGCCCATTAAGGATCTGATCAGCATGAAATATATGCACATATATTGCTGTGGATGAATAGAGTCAGTGCTCTCGATGCGTTTTTTTTTCTATGCCACTGTTTTAGTCTTATTATGTGTTAAAATGGCGGGGGGTTCCTTGGTTTGCTCTGACAACACAAGCAGAAACGAATGAAGAGCATTTCTATCTTCCACACGGACAAACCTGTAAGACACCACATTCAGTGATCCTGAAGACGCCCAATTAAAACACTTTAACGTCATTATCAGCCTTTCCCTGTGGAGAAACAAGGCAGCAAGCTTCATTTTAGGGGATAATTAGGGCAAGTGACATTTAGACTCCTCCAGAGCCGAGGAGGACTGGCTAAGCAGCCTCGTCTGTGGCGTAGCGTTGGGACGATGGGTCAGCAGGCAGAGAGAGGCCACAGCTCGTCGGAGGGCCGTGACTCGCCCTGGCCCTGATGGTCCAGCCATATGCTCACGGTCAGGCAGAGGAGAGAGCGAACGTGCTGCAGGCACTCTGCCTGTTTCATCAGTTGTCCTATCAGACTGCAGGAGTACAGTACATCATCCAAGCCTCAGCCCTGCGTGTTTGGATCACTTCTATCAACTGCTTTAGTCACAAACAGTTCCATGCAACTACCCCCCCTCCCCTCCCCTCCCCCTGCATAATGGCGTGCCCCCACCCACCGAGGCCTCTTTGATAAGATGGATTGTCCCTGGGAGAAGAGAGGGGTATGGGGGGAGCCTTTCCTGTGTCTTACTACCAGTGCCCCATGCTGTGGCTGCAATGGGGCCTTTTAGCAGCCATGTCTGATCCATGCTAAGGACAGGGTGCTTCACACATCAACACTGCCCTAAGCCAATCACCTGCTGAGAGTTTTTAAAGAAGGCTGGGAGAGTTAAGTATTCAATCAAGCCACAAAACACCGCCTAAATGCCTGCCTTGTAATCTTGTTTGATGAACGTGTTTTGGTTTTGGATTCAAATGACACCCCTACCTCCCCCTCAACGCGCACACACACACACACACACACACACACACAAATGAATCCTCATGTTCTACAAGTACTCGGTGACAATTACAGCTAGGTAGTATAACTATATAAATGGGTATTACACACAGTTACCTCAGCAGCATAGGTGAGAATGGGTGGTTTTGGCACAAGGTCGAAAGGAATGAACAAATGACTTCTCCAAATAGAACGGTAATAATAGCCAGTCCTTCTCCGTTTGGCTTTACACACCTATTTCCACCCACTTCTTATAGAGATACACATTTTTTACAGACTCGCTGTAACCTCTCAGGGATAACTACTTCTGTCCCCCTCACTAATTATCAGTTTTACCTACACAGCAGAACTGTGCCAAATGGAGATGTCGTGGCCATGTTGCCGTTTAAAATAGATCACACAGTGAGCTGCCTGCATGATTTTTGCAGATCTTAATTCACATCCCAGTCGCTTCATCTGCACAGAAAACACAGATACTCTCAAGCAAAATCTCCCTGTTTTGAGATGACGGCAAAGCACTTTCAAGTTGTTAATACCACCAATTGGCTCCCCCTAAAATGTCCAACGCTGTAATGGGATTAGAAACACAAGTGGCTGACCTTTAGATGTCTCTGCTCTTGGTGGGTTGTGTGTGCCTCAAGGCCCCTCGTGGGGCAGCAGGGGCTTAGCAGGACACCCCAGCGCTCCCCCATCCATCCCCAGCAGACTGAGCTGTGACAGGTCTGCAGCAGCCTTCACAAGCCTCCATCCAGCAGCCACAGCATTAACCATTAACCCGGCCCTATTGCACGTGAGGGGCCAGAGGAAGCAGGTATGAAGACGGATAAGGCCATTCCTTCACTCCGGGACACGGCCCTACAAGCTCCATTGTGCGGGCAACAGTGCTGGCAGGATGCTGCGCTACTCATTAACCTCATGCAGATGCAACGGAGGAGACCTAGCCCTGTAGCGGAGCTCTTCCTGCAGCCGTGATGGATGTGCTGGCCAGGCTAACCATTTACCCAGTCCCCTCACACGCTCCTCTTCAGTGGGCTGGATGGAAGGATGGAGGTTGTCAGAGGAATGCCATCACTCTCTCCTCCCTTCTCTGCAATCCTGGCGTGTCTGTTCACTCAAAGCCGACATGTTTGCTTCTCTAGACAGCTTGGGTACCACTGATGGCATTTTAAGATGACAACGTTTGTCACCGACACTAACCAGGGCAGAAGGTTTTTCTTTTTTTCCTCTTACAGCTCTTATGTTTTAGACTTCAAAAGAAGCCATTGCATTTTTAAAGAGCCTTGCTGATTCTAAAAGAGAGGTATTTTCCCAGCTGCTGTCATTAGACGCCACGAATGCTAGTGGAGTCTCAGCAGAGGCACGCGCGCGCTCGTGTAATGGCGCCTAGATGAACTTGAGGGCTTAATGTCACCTGAGCAGCACAATCCTCATTAGCCACACCGGAGCCTTCACTTCAAATAGACTCACTACTGTGTGCGGCCCGCACAACCAGCGGCAGTAATCACGCAGCAACGCTACACACACGCTCAGCTCTACAGAGACCAGCGGCAGTAATCACGCAGCAACGCTACACACACGCTACACACGCGCTCAGCTCTACAGAGACCAGCGGCAGTAATCACGCAGCAACGCTACACACACGCTCAGCTCTACAGAGACCAGCGGCAGTAATCACGCAGCAACGCTACACACACGCTACACACGCGCTCAGCTCTACAGAGACCAGCGGCAGTAATCACGCAGCAACGCTACACACACGCTCAGCTCTACAGAGACCAGCGGCAGTAATCACACAGCAACGCTACACACACGCTCAGCTCTACAGAGACCAGCGGCAGTAATCACGCAGCAACGCTACACACGCTACACACACGCTCAGCTCTACAGAGACCAGCGGCAGTAATCACGCAGCAACGCTACACACACGCTCAGCTCTACAGAGACCAGCGGCAGTAATCACGCAGCAACGCTACACACACGCTCAGCTCTACAGAGACCAGCGGCAGTAATCACGCTACACACACGCTACACACACGCTCAGCTCTACAGAGACCAGCGGCAGTAATCACGCAGCAACGCTACACACGCGCTCAGCTCTACAGAGACCAGCGGCAGTAATCACGCAGCAACGCTACACACACGCTCAGCTCTACAGAGACCAGCGGCAGTAATCACGCAGCAACACTACACACACGCTCAGCTCTACAGAGACCAGCGGCAGTAATCACGCAGCAACGCTACACACACGCTCAGCTCAGCTCTACAGAGACCAGCGGCAGTAATCACGCAGCAACGCTACACACACGTTCAGCTCTACAGAGACCAGCGGCAGTAATCACGCTACACACACGCTACACACACGCTCAGCTCTACAGAGACCAGCGGCAGTAATCACGCAGCAACGCTACACACGCGCTCAGCTCTACAGAGACCAGCGGCAGTAATCACGCTACACACACGCTACACACACGCTCAGCTCTACAGAGACGCGGACGGGGGAAACGGCTCCGTGCGTCCAACACAGAGGCCAAGACCAGGCGCAGCGGTGCAGCAGGGGGCCACGTACATGCAGCCACCGCACTTCATCTTTGGGTTTCATTATTCTGCTACTTCAAGGCCAGCAGCAACAATACAGCTGTGTGAGTGCAGATGCTGTACAGGATCTCATTCATCTGCTAATGCGCTGATCTGACTAATAGCTAAATGCCACAGCAATGTTAACAATTTCTCAGAATGAACCTGCAAATGTGCCAGAATCCTTACTGAAAACCCCTTACTTCCTGTTGAATTCCTTTACATGAAGGATGATTCTACACTTCAAACAATCCATTATAATTGTATTGATATTCATCCCAGAGTGATGTTCTATGCTCCATATGCCTATTTATAGCTTATAAGTGTGTTTTACCATTTACATAAAAGCCTCTATATATAGCCACGCTCGGGCACTGTGACAGCCATTTGATGAGACCCCTTCCAGGGGTTAAATTAACACACACTGGTAGTTAACACTATTAATATGCAAATGAATGCAACAATTCAACAGCCTGTTGTCATACCTACACTGCAAGCCCAAATAAGTTCAGCTGGAAAAAAAAAATCACAAGAGCCATACTTGATAAGACATACTCTGTTACTATGGCAACGTCCATGGCTCAAGCTAAGAATGCTGCAGTTTATATTATCACTGTCATCACTGTGCCTGGGTTTTCATAATTACAGCATGGCTTTGTCATTAATGGTGAGGTGCCTGATCACCATTCATTGTAGTCTCATTAGAACGTTTTGTTGAATTGCGTAAAAAAGCTTTAGAATTCTGCAGCCATTTTAATTGTCATGCCCACAGCGGGATAATGGCAGGCCAGCCAGTCGCTGCAGCGGGGTCGTGGTGACTTGGTACCTGTATGGGTTTCAACTTTCACTCAC
This sequence comes from Sardina pilchardus, assembly GCF_963854185.1. Taxonomy (NCBI): domain Eukaryota; kingdom Metazoa; phylum Chordata; class Actinopteri; order Clupeiformes; family Clupeidae; genus Sardina; species Sardina pilchardus. Next base: position 42,210,086 of record NC_084995.1, on the reverse strand, counting down.
AGACTGGAAGGATGTCGAGCCATTCCACTGTGGGAGAAGAATCACTTGAATTTCCTCAGCGTTTCAGTCATGTTGTGTCTCGGCTGAATTGGTATGCACACAATGCGCCTGTCATTATGAAGCCTTTCACCTCTGTTTTGTTGATATTCCATCCACTTAGTGTTCTTAATGACCACTTGAGCTATTCAATTGGCATGAATGCTGCTGAACTTGACTTTATTATTTCATGTTGTTTTGCCCTCGCATTACTCTCAAAGAACTCTTTCACAGCATTTCCTGGACAAACAGTTACATATTGAAACTGCTCAATGTAAGTTGAAACTGATTCCCTGGTCGTAATGTGTGACCCTCTGCAACAATGTTAAATTGATGCATAATGTTGTATGAAAGTCTCTGTATCTGTAGAAAGTCTTTTTTTTGTCATATAGTTATAAAGCTCTATGGTAAATTCTCAATATTCTAATAGTCTTGCATTTCTTGCTCGCAGCTCAACAAATGCATTACACTTTAAGACTTTAATGTCAATAGTAGCCCTATAGAACTTATCATAAATACATTACCGCTATATAACATCAGACATGGTGACAATGAAAATGCTTGAAAACAATTGCTACAGAAAATAGTTCTTTACTGACTGATTGTCAATGTATATTTTAAAGCAAAACTGTGTACAGTCGTCTGTAGAAATGTGCATTTCTGGAGGCTATAATTTAGATCTTTTCAAACTGTTGAGGTGGACGCCCCTAAAATCTACTTTCATGCTGCCCCCTGTTGGTTAGATTTAGTCTCTACAAGTGATTAAAATGGCCCGTTTTTACCTTGACCAGCTTCTTCATCCAAGAGCCTCTGGCCTGAGCATAAATTCAAATCGCTAATCTACCTGCAACAGAAAAACAACACCCAGAAAACATGAGTGCTGGATGGATGAATAGAGATGAAGTCTCTCAAGAGAGACACAATGGCCTCTGCACCCTTTTGTCCTCATACTCCGTCTAACCATCATTGTGAGAAGAGCTAAAATAACCTAGAGAAAATTACTGCATTGTGCTGAAATGTCACTTCTGTATTGGCTGCGGTTGCTAAGTGAATGGTGACTAATAATATCCTCACCGTATGCCTTTTTTCGTGAGCCAGCCAGACAAACAGCAAAACACAGAGTGCAGCCAATCAAATGACAAAAACAGCAGGTGGGGCAGTAATTACCTCATAGTGTGCCTGTCATTCCTGACAAATGCGAGTAATGCTGGTTAAGGCATGAGAGTCTGTGTGTTGGACTCATTTAGTCTTTCTCAACTACTGGGAGAATTATGAATATAATCACCATGCTTGTTAAACCACAGCGCATGATCAGGTTTTCTGGAGATCTCTAAGAAAGCTATGTTTAGAGATGGGACTAGTGTGTCTCATGGTTTGTGTATTACCGATGAGCAGTGGGTGACCTACTCTAAACCATGAACTCTTATTACCTGAATTACTTGAATTTCCCCTTGGGGATCAATAAAGTATCTATCTATCTATCTATCTACCTTTCTCTATGAAATGCAACGCGCAGGACGGTGGAGTCACAGCAAATAATCAGTGTACTGCACGGGGAACAACATGGTGAATGTGGTGGTTTGCTTTAGAGCAGAGCAGAGCCAGGGGGGCATGGCGACGTCTGTGTTGTTTTGATACACACACACCCCTGCTGGGTTGGCTTTCCTGAAAAGCCAGGCCATTGCCTTGAACACTGCCTTGAAATTCACTTATAAAATATTGAAGTAAATTAACAATGCATGAGGGCAGTTGAACCCAAAGTGCCAAAGCAAAAGGGGGATGAAATCATTTAGGGTTGACTCAAAGGATGAGAGCTGCTCAAAGAGAGATGGATCATCGGCAGCTATAGGTAAGGACATTCTACTGTGATATGGCAGCTATAGGTAAGGACATTCTACTGTGATATGGCAACTATAGGTAAGGACATTCTACTGTGATATGGCAGCTATAGGTAAGGACATTCTACTGTGATATGGCAACTATAGGTAAGGACATTCTACCGTGATATGGCAACTATAGGTAAGGACATTCTACTGTGATATGGCAACTATATGTAAGGACATTCTACTGTGATATGGCAACTATAGGTAGACTAAGGACATTCTACTGTGATATGGCAACTATATGTAAGGACATTCTACTGTGATATGGACTCATTTCTTTTCTTAGCAATCACTGGGCATTTGGGTTGTATGTATGAAATATGACACCTATTTAACATGTGTGTAGCCCCACAGACAACACTAATTCTGTGAGTACTGTAAAGGGCTAAAAGGGCTTAGACTTTAGAGGCTTTGTCTGCAGAAGGACTACATCTGGAACACGTCAGATGCAGTGTTGCATGTTTCTGTTCACTGGAGAGAGAGAGAGACAGAGAGAGAGACAGTGTGTGTGTGTGTGTGAGAGAGAGAGATACAGAGACAGAGAGAAAGAGTGAGAGAGAGACAGAGAGAGAGAGAGAGAGAAGGACAGAGAGAGATTTCCCTACTAGCGGCGTGTTGCTGGACAGGGGGCAGGCAGGTGTCCTGGTGTGATAAAGCGCAGCAGCTGAAGGGCGTCTGCTGACCTGGTCTGCTGCCTCGGTGTCATCACTGATGGAGACAGGAACAATTCAAGCAGAAGATCTGGGTCACACAGCAATAATTCAACAGAAATGCCATTTGTGACAGCAGTCTCCATACAAAACTGGCAAATGCAGATGCACTGTTAAAAGGACATCTAATAATGAGATATTATGCACCTGTGACCGAGAATGTATTGTAAATTACTGTATATCGTATATCCCATTAAAAAATCAACATAACAGAATAAGCTAATCACCCCCATTAGACTGGGCATTCAAAATCATTCAGCTGTGGATCTTATCGGCACTGTATGACAATAAAATGTAATATATATTTTCAGATTAATTTAGTTTCAAATTAGTGACAGACTTTGCCTTCCTTTGCAGCCTCTTCCTCAGATATACAGTACCTACTGTCCCAGCAACATAAGATCCATAATGTCAGTAAACTAAAAATTGCTTTTCTGAATCAACATACCACAAATAGCAAAGTGCAGATGTGCCAGTACACTTCCAATATCTCCTGTCTTCCAATTATAAACAACTAATCAGCTCTGTAGTCTGTCTGGAGCACTGACTGATTCATGGAATATGAGTCAACAAACCATATAATACCTTTCACATTTGGCCAGCTGATCAGCAGAGTCATCAAAACTATGTTCATTTGCATCAGGAAGAGCGCTCCGCTCATCTTACAGTAGATGGTGTTTTTTCTTTTGAAAATCTAACAAATTGTTACTAAGTGCTCTTGGTGACATAATTTAGTGCAAAGGACAGATAGCCTCTTGCTAGACTTCTGAGTTAGACCAAGCATTTAACTGTAGTATGAACTGGAGTAGTCTGCAGTAGCATGCTCTGGCCACAGGGTGGCGTTGTCTGTCCTCCTGATTATTAGCTAGTCTGGAGGTCATTTGCCACATGTGTGTGCACCTGCAGCTAGGTCCATGCAGACGCAGTGGACACACGTCTTGCTGCTAAAGGGGCCATGCATGCAAAACCCAGACAGCAGCACTCCCAGTACTGCACACCTTATACACACATGCACACATACAGAACGAACAAACATGTAAAAGCATCAAGCTAAGTCACATAACATTGTTATACATCTTGCAAATACACCCTGATTATCGGTGCTGCTGGGTGTCACCTTAACACAATAAGACTTGAAAAGAAAAGACGCCTCTGTGTAGAGACAGCAGAGACTTCACTGCATGTTCCAGTACATCACAACCAATTCCAGCAGCTGGAGAGAGGAGATCAATGTCTCTCTCATGCAAAGCATTACCAGGTGCAGTGTGGTTCAAATGTGCAGACAGCATAGTGTGTGTGAACGCTGAATAAACTGGCAATCACAAGCTTGTGTGCGGATGAGAAGCATCCAACTTGATCTGCTTCAGACCACAGGAGGGTAGTAATGGGGGACATCATTCTTAATGGTTTTAGTGTCCGTCAAGTCTTTGGCCAAATGGCAAGCTGTCAGTAACTCTAGTCCAGCATCTGTTCTTTCTTGCTTTCAGTACATGTGTCTGCAGTGTCCCATCTCTATTCAGGTCAGTCAGATATGGATGGGGAGTGTGTTGAACCTCAGCAGGTTTGCAGTAATGTTAAGCTACAATACTTCCTCTACTTCCTCACACATCTGACACTTCAAACACTTAAAGTGACATATTTAGCTAGATGACATAAAGTGACCTATTTAGCCTCCCTGGGCACAATAACATTCATGTACAGTACAGTATAGGCCTTCTCTCAGGGAAGGAGGAAGATGGGGAAGGAGTACTGTATGAGGATACGGGGGGAAGGAGTACTGTATGAGGATATGGGGGGAGGAGTACTGTATGAGGATATGGGGGGAAGGAGTAGGCTACTGTATGAGGATATGGGGGGAAGGAGTACTGTATGAGGATATGGGGGGAGGAGTACTGTATGAGGATATGTGGGGAAGGAGTACTGTATGAGGATACGGGGTGCAGGAGATACTGTATGAGGATACGGGGGGAAGGAGTACTGTATGAGGATACGGGGTGCAGGAGATACTGTATGAGGATACGGGGGGAAGGAGTAGTGTATGAGGATACGGGGGGAAGGAGTACTGTATGAGGATACGGGGGGAAGGAGTACTGTATGAGGGTACGGGGTGCAGGGTGTGTGGAGCACAACGGTGTGGAGTTCAAAACTGTTCTGCACAATGATTTTCACTTTTGATAACACGCATCGCAGAACAACAACATATTGAAAAGGCCTGAACAAAGAACATGCTAGCTCACCAGCTGTAGATGTTTACACGCTTCCAGCTCTAACAAACAGAGATTTAGTCTGGCATGGCCACACTGGCCATAATGATGATCAGTGGAGTTGGCATGACAGTTAACTGGACAGTTTGCGGAGGAACATTTTGAGTACTTGTAGTCTCGTGGGCCAGATGTACATTCTGTGGTCTTTGTGATGGGTGTAAAGTAAGAATGCTTCTTCTGATTAAAGCAGCACTCACGTGTGCTCTCCTCTGTTGTGATCCACTCTGCTGCTCTCAATCTTATCTACTCAACCTCACGAGGCATCGGGCTGTTTCAGAATATTTTAGATACTGTACTAACTGTTCTAATTTAGACCAAAGTCCAACAAAATGATCCTCCAAACCTAAACTGCACATGTCTGTGATGCAATGGTGGTGCATGCTTTACTTTACCAATGATTCTCTTGTGATATGAACCTGTGTGAAACATCTGTGTCCCCTGTCCAACCATTCCCACATGCATGTGGTTAGTGCATGCAATTGCAACACCCTATCAATGGCAATGTACTGAAGACAAAAGCTTTTGGTGATTTCTGGGAGACACCTCCTAACAGCCACGAGCCACAGACAATAATCCTGTAGAAACCCAATGGTTCTGATGGTCTGAAGCACAGGTGCACCACTTGGGACAAGACTCTCACTTTTCCTCTTCACCCGGCATCCACACCTCAAACTGTCACAGTCATGTCATCCACAGACTATCTGACAGCAGGTTGCAGCGGTAGGAGCAGGTGTATCAGTGGTAGACAGCAGACTGATAACATGGACGTGGCAGGCTACCTGGAGTGGCATGGGGACAGCCACCTGCTTTTGACTATGGCCCAAAGAGACGGTGGAAACCATAAGCGTTACCAACAGACAAGATTGGCAATGCTACACAGAGGCTGTCTATGGGAAATGAATGACTGAGACGTGGAGGTTTATGTGAGTCACAAGATGTTGCGAGTCTTTAACATGTCTTTGTGACAAGTGCAAAATTCTTTGTGCGTGCTTGGGCGGCGGCATCAGAAAATGTAACACCTGGACAAGCTGATGCTGTAGAGACAGTCTAACATCTATACACCTCAATCTCTAGTCATGACCTTGTCAAACAGCAGAGCACTGTCAGTTGGAGATTTCTCTATCTTTCCTGTGACAGAGCCAGTTCCTCCTGCCAACTGCATAACCCTGTGGCATGACTCTCCTTTGGACGGAAGAGGGGACCCCCACTCTCAATGTCACTGTCTGTGCAAGGTGTTCCATCCTAGACTTTAATTACATACATTACTATGTTGCATTGTACTTAGTACACTTAACACACACATGTAATGTACACACAAGATGTTGCATATTTCTACAAAATGTTTTTGTGGGGTTAAAGTCTACAAAACGTTTTTGTGGGTTATAGCCTACTGAAACACAGCCCAGGATTTCAAAGATGAATGGAGTTCATCTATAATTAGCCTTTTGGAGGTTTCTGTCGCCATCAATTTCTACATTGATGTGTTTGGGCCTATTTAGCGTAAATGAACAAGTTGGACAGTGATGTACTCCTTCCACACACCCTGGCGATTTCCCAGTTGTACCAGCCAGCGGACAGTTGTTACGGAGCGCCAACTCCATGCGCAAATGTCTTATGTCAAATGTTTTAAGAGCATAGTAATGTTACCTCCGAGTCCGAAGCCCTATCTGAACGATAGCTGCTGTATTGAGCTGTAGTATTCGGTCTTGCGGCTCTCGTGGCGTGGAGGCAGCACATCCCTGCCTATTCCCCATCTCCTCTTCCCTCCACACGCCTTCACACGGAGGCGCGCATACAGTCTACTGCAGAGTGGTGCGCGTGACGTCAATGCTGGAGCGGTTCCTTGGCTCAGGAGGAAAAATGGGGAGAAAATTGCGAGGTGAGAAGCGCCGCTTTTCAAAATACAATTATGCATGTTTTTAATGGATGGCAGTACGAATGGGTCGTATGTTTTTAACAGTGTAACAGTGCAGTCACCTTCGAACACTAAGCTATGGTAGTGAAACGTTGCAGAAGAGGTAACGATACTTATACTCGGATGCGTTATGTAGGGAAATGGTGAAAAATGATGGCTGGCAGCGCTGCCGGGCTCAAATCGTCTGTATTTCTTTCGGCCTGCGGAATGACCAAACTGCGAACTGTGAATAGAGTTTGCATCGTTACAATTTTGGACTTGCGTAAAAATGCACGTCTGAAAGAAGCTAAAGCTGCAGCATGCAGTGAGACCTGCACCGGTTCCCATCGTGGATTGGGTAGTCAATGTTGCATCTCGCGTAAACCGGTAATACATTATGTAAAATCATTCACTGAAATGACGGGTACATTGTCGATCATCCCGAGACAGTATGGATAGATTGTCGATAATCCCAAATAACGCAGAAATCTTTGTAATCTAATCGCGTTTCAGTTTGAATAGCTAATGCCGCCGGCCTTACTCGGCGCCCTTAGCATTGATAACCCCACCGGTATGGGGTGAAGATTCGCCGAATGATTGGATTTTTATCTAGAACAGGTTATCATGTCAACATGCAGTGCTCCTGTTGGCTTTTGGCCAACATGTTATGCTGTCATAAATGGGTCCAACAAGGGCCTATATCCAGCCAAATGCAAGCACTCTGATTGCAGAATCCTGTCACCTGTAAGTTACACATTGATGCTGAATACGGAATAAGATGCTATCTGTCAGCATGTTTATTGTAATTGTTCTGGGGATAAATAGCTGTTGATATAGTGCACCATTTCTGAAGAAAGCACAACAGCACTGTGGGAATTTATTTTCTTCCACAGTGTTCCCCTCTCTCTGCCCCAGGGCAGAACTGTTAAGGCAGAAATATGTTCCAGCAGTGGCTCACAGCATCACTGAATAGAATCTAAATGCTTGAAAGAACCCAAACTAGCTTCATGTTTAGCAAGAGCATGTGAAAAGAATGGCAGCCATGTCAGTAAACAGTGGTTAGTCAGTTTTGAGTCAGCAGTCAGCCATTGTTGAGTTCTGAGGCCTATACTATGAACTGCCTAAACATTCCTATGGGCAGAGCAGTAGTAGGGCAGAGTAACTGTAACAGTAACTGTGGGCTCAATCCCTGTCCTCAGAATTATTTGTGTTTTCTTAACTGATGATTCAATAGATTTAAAGATTAATAGGCTAGCCTTTTCAGTGAATAATGAATACATTAGTTAATAATGAATTAGTACACCGTTTTACAACCGTTTAATCAGTTTTCTAGTGAAAAATAGTCATGTTTCTTTGCTTTTGTCTGCACATGGCCTCCTGGTGTTAAGAGTTCAACATTCAACCTTTTGTTTGTACATATAGGGAATGAAATATGACAGCACAGAATTCCCTTGGCAGCACTTCCCAGTGTGTGTGTGAGATCACAAGGCATTGCTCTCTCTGGATTCAGTCCTATGCTGTGTAATTCCTGCAGCCATAGCTTTGTAATGAGAGATTGTGTTACTTATTTACATTCAAAGTCATTGAGAGTCTGCTGCATCTGATATCTCTATCGATCACCAGGAATAGTCAATACACAGAACTGTTATGCCTTGTTTGTTTTCCTCCCTTTTCCATTTCAATATCATGTTTCCCATCACATCGCCTCAGTGCTAAGGCCAACCACAGAGACCGTTCATTGAAGAATTTTGCCCAACTGACATTTGGAGTGTGCTCTGAACTCGCTGGTGCACCGGTATCAGGACTCAGGATGACAGGCGCACTCATTGACTTGATTTGTGCCACAGGCAGTGATGTGTAATGTCTGGTTAGGGACGCCTGGCGTAATTGGGCAGGATATGACTGAGCCCTCGTCTGGGTGACTGGTGCTGCTCCGGATTGGGAGAGTGACTAGAAAGGGGTGTGTCCCTTCACTACAGCCACGCAGCTCTCCAGACAGTGCCTCAGCAGTGAGGAGCCTGCACAGCCTTTGTCTGAGCTCCAGTCCAGTAGGAGCTGTGTGGACACACTGCCTTCTCCATCACAGATGCGCCTTACGTGAGACTTACCTCAGCGTTGTTAACCATTACATATCCAACTATTGATCTATCTCTCTTTAGACTATCCATGTTAGAGTTTAAGCTTTTCAAAATGTCTTTGCTGTATGCTTTGCTTTTAGGCAATGTGTGTCCCCCCTAAAGACGATTTAAAAAGGTATGCTGAACTGATAGTTTTGCATTTTACTTGAGCTCACCACTTTTACTCAGACAGTTAGCCTAAGTAAGCTATTTATGCAGTCAGCTAACTGGTGCTGCCGGGTAGTGAAGGAGATGGTCTTGCGCTAAGTGAAGACTAATGAGCACTATACATTACCAGAATTGATTCCCGGTGTGTCTCAGTGGGAGTGGTACATCATTGTGGTCAGTCTTTAGGATTGACTCCTGTGGGGAAGTGTTAGGGACAGTAACAGACACGGCGATATGAAAACAGTGTTAGGGACAGTAACAGACGCACCCAAATGAAAACAGTGTTAGGGACAGTAACAGACACGGCCATATGAAAACAGCGTTAGGGACAGCAACAGACACGGCCATATGAAAACAGTGTTGGGGACAGTAACAGACACGGCCATATGAAAACAGTGTTGGGGACAGTAACAGACACGGCTGTATGAAAACAGTGTTAGGGACAGTAACACACACCATTTTCTGCATCATTTGTTAGGGCAAGTCTAGTTTTCCGCCGCATATTGACCTTATGTGCTTCATGAGGGCCGGTTATGAAATGCTTGACCACGCTTGAGTGGGGCCCATGAAAGGCAGCCGTGGGGCCACTAATGTGGCCGCGCTCCTCTGTGGCTCAACACTAGTCATGTCCAGACAGGGAGGATGACTTCATGTGTAGGGTCAATGTGTCACCACCAGATCATGGCTGGGTTTTATTTTTTCTTTCCGCTTAGCCTCTTTTGTTTGGGCAGTAGGCTATGTTGCATGTTTTTCTGTAATTTGTTTGAATAACAATGAGGTTTTATCAAGATCATAGATGTGGATTCCAAATGTCAGTATTCACTGCTTGTCTCACTTGTGCTAACATTGCTAGGCATGAGTGAGTCATGGCTATGCTTAGGGTGTCCCAGTACTATTTTAGTTTGGAGGAGAGGGATGTTACAGTGGTTGTTACAGAGGGATGTTACAGTGATTTTGACATGACCTGCTAGTGTTACTGAATAATGTTCTTTAAACAATGTGTTTTGCCCAATTGGAATTCAGAATCCTTGTCCTTCCTTGTCTGGAATAAAATTAGGAGATTCCAACTAATAATTATCCGAGTTTTCTCAATTTATGGAATTTTCTGGAGTGTAGCACGATCTACAGACATCCCAGGACCATGGCCTTCTACGAAACCAAAAATGTTTATTGTTCTGCATTTTTCTCTATTTCTTAGCATTCTGGTGAGCAAACTCCCAATGGCAATCATTGTGAGAGTTAACCATGGCTGCTGGAGGGTTGTGTTATTAACTAAATGGGTTTTGCTCCATGATCCTGCATGCATAGATTAGTGCTGGGCCAGTGGCAGTGGGCTGGGCTGTGTGTACAGGCCGTGTTTTATGGGAATACCCCCCGGGGCTCCCAACATGTGATGAGCCATGGGTAATGGAGGATAATTGGCTCAGGGAAGCTCCGCAGATCAACAGGAGACAGCAGACACAGTGACGGCCTCTGGGACAGAACATTTTGACAAGCTCCCCGACTTCTGTCCAGTCCGACATTCAGTCGTGAAGTTATTTAGAATGTGTTCCAATTCTAAAGGCTTTTCCAAAGGCTTCCACTTTTAAGGCCCTGTCGTCTAGAACATTCTGTTTTGTTTCCCATCACCATTTGTCACAATAGAGACGTATAGTGTACTCAAGCTCCTGGGTGCGAGTATGTTTCTGCTCTGGTTGTGAAGTAGTAGATTGGGAAAGGGGTCACTGTGCCTGTTTAAGGCAGCGTGTGCTTGTGTGCTCAGGCGCTGTGAAGCTTTGCACGTTTTCCTCTGTGGCCCAATTAAAAGAACAGCCTCACAGCACGCTCACTCCCTCCTGACGGATCGCCACCTGACTGGGACACGATCGTTGGCTCATCCCGGCTCCTGCCTTTTCCTGATTGGTCTCTGTCTTTGTTTTATCTCTCAAATATCTTTCTCTTTGCCTCTTTTCCAGAGACATAAACGGCAATAGTATTTTATCACCACTTGTTTCAGTTTACTGTCACCATCCGTGACCTTCAACCCTGTAGCTAGTGGGGCATGAGGAGGAACACGGATGTGTCCATATACAGTATAATTTCTCTGACACACTTTAATGTCTCCTCCTCCTCCACCTCCTCCACCACCTCCTCCAGCTCTACTACATCCCTATAATGTCTACTCCACCACCACCTCCTCCACCACCTCCTCCAGCTCTACTACATCCCCACACTTTAATGTCTACTCCTCCTCCGCCTCCTCCACCACCTCCTCCAGCTCTACTACATCCCCACACTATAATGTCTACTCCACCACCACCTCCTCCACCACCTCCTCCAGCTCTACTACATCCCCACACTATAATGTCTACTCCTCCTCCACCTCCTCCACCACCTCCTCCAGCTCTACTACATCCCTACACTATAATGTCTACTTATTTCTCTGACACACTATAATGTCTCCTCCTCCTCCACCTCCTCCACCACCTCCTCCAGCTCTACTACATCCCCACACTATAATGTCTTCTCCTCCACCACCTCCTCCACCACCTCCTCCAGCTCTACTACATCCCCACACTATAATGTCTCCTCCTCCACCACCTCCTCCAGCTCTACTACATCCCCACACTTTAATGTCTCCTCCTCCACCACCTCCTCCAACTCTACTACATCCCCACACTATAATGTCTCCTCCTCCACCACCTCCTCCAGCTCTACTACATCCCCACACTATAATGTCTCCTCCACCACCACCTCCTCCACCACCTCCTCCAGCTCTACTACATCCCCACACTTTAATGTCTACTCCTCCTCCGCCTCCTCCTCCACCTCCTCCAGCTCTACTACATCCCCACACTTTAATGTCTACTCCTCCTCCACCTCCTCCACCACCTCCTCCAGCTCTACTACATCCCTACACTATAATGTCTACTTATTTCTCTGACACACTATAATGTCTCCTCCTCCTCCACCTCCTCCAGCTCTACTACATCCCCACACTATAATGTCTACTCCACCACCACCTCCTCCACCACCTCCTCCAACTCTACTACATCCCCACACTTTAATGTCTTCTCCTCCACCACCTCCTCCACCACCTCCTCCAGCTCTACTACATCCCCACACTTTAATGTCTCCTCCTCCACCACCTCCTCCAGCTCTACTACATCCCCACACTATAATGTCTCCTCCTCCACCACCTCCTCCAGCTCTACTACATCCCCACACTGTAATGTCTACTCCTCCACCACCTCCTCCACCACCTCCTCCAGCTCTACTACATCCCCACACTATAATGTCTCCTCCTCCACCACCTCCTCCAGATCTACTACATCCCCACACTATAATGTCTCCTCCTCCACCACCTCCTCCACCACCTCCTCCAACTCTACTACATCCCTACACTATAATGTCTCCTCCTCCACCACCTCCTCCAGCTCTACTACATCCCCACACTTTAATGTCTCCTCCTCCACCACCTCCTCCAACTCTACTACATCCCCACACTATAATGTCTCCTCCTCCACCACCTCCTCCAGCTCTACTACATCCCCACACTATAATGTCTACTCCACCACCACCTCCTCCACCACCTCCTCCAGCTCTACTACATCCCCACACTTTAATGTCTACTCCTCCTCCACCTCCTCCAGCTCTACTACATCCCTACACTATAATGTCTCCTCCTCCACCACCTCCTCCAGCTCTACTACATCCCTACACTATAATGTCTACTTATTTCTCTGACACACTATAATGTCTCCTCCTCCTCCACCACCTCCTCCAGCTCTACTACATCCCCACACTATAATGTCTACTCCACCACCACCTCCTCCAACTCTACTACATCCCCACACTTTAATGTCTTCTCCTCCACCACCTCCTCCACCACCTCCTCCAGCTCTACTACATCCCCACACTATAATGTCTCCTCCTCCACCACCTCCTCCAGATCTACTACATCCCCACACTATAATGTCTCCTCCTCCACCACCTCCTCCACCACCTCCTCCAACTCTACTACATCCCCACACTATAATGTCTCCTCCTCCACCACCTCCTCCAGCTCTACTACATCCCCACACTATAATGTCTACTCCTCCACCACCTCCTCCACCACCTCCTCCAACTCTACTACATCCCCACACTATAATGTCTCCTCCTCCACCACCTCCTCCAGCTCTACTACATCCCCACACTATAATGTCTACTCCTCCACCACCTCCTCCACCACCTCCTCCAGCTCTACTACATCCCCACACTATAATGTCTACTCCTCCTCCGCCTCCTCCACCACCTCCTCCAGCTCTACTACATCCCCACACTTTAATGTATACTCCTCCTCCACCTCCTCCACCACCTCCTCCAGCTCTACTACATCCCTATAATGTCTACTCCTCCTCCACTCTCTCCCGCTCTACTACATCCCTACACTTCCCCCACTCTCCTCCACCACTTTCTCTAGCTCTACTACATCCCCACACTTTAATGTCTCCTCAACCACTTTCTCCAACTCTACTACATCCCCACACTATAATGTCTACTCCTCCACCACCTCCTCCACCACCACCTCCTCCAACTCTACTACATCCCCACACTATAATGTCTACTCCTCCACCACCTCCACCACCACCTCCTCCAACTCTACTACATCCCCACACTATAATGTCTACTCCACCACCACCTCCTCCAGCTCTACTACATCCCCACACTATAATGTCTACTCCTCCTCCACCTCCTCCACCACCTCCTCCAGCTCTACTACATCCCCACACTATAATGTCTCCTCCTCCACCACCTCCTCCAACTCTTCCTCCTCCTCCAGCTCCTCCTCCAGCTCTACTACATCCCCACACTATAATGTCTCCTCCTCCACCACCTCCTCCACCACCTCCTCCAACTCCTCCTCCTCCTCCAGCTCCTCCTCCAGCTCTACTACATCCCCACACTATAATGTCTACTCCTCCTCCACCTCCTCCACCACCTCCTCCAACTCTACTACATCCCTACACTATAATGTCTCCTCCTCCACCACCTCCTCCAGCTCTACTACATCCCCACACTATAATGTCTACTCCACCACCACCTCCTCCACCACCTCCTCCAGCTCTACTACATCCCCACACTATAATGTCTACTCCTCCACCACCTCCACCACCACCTCCTCCAACTCTACTACATCCCTACACTATAATGTCTCCTCCTCCACCACTTCCTCCAGCTCTACTACATCCCCACACTATAATGTCTCCTCCTCCACCACCTCCTCCAACTCCTCCTCCTCCTCCAGCTCCTCCTCCAGCTCTACTACATCCCCACACTATAATGTCTACTCCTCCACCACCTCCACCACCACCTCCTCCAACTCTACTACATCCCCACACTATAATGTCTACTCCACCACCACCTCCTCCAGCTCTACTACATCCCCACACTATAATGTCTACTCCTCCTCCACCTCCTCCAGCTCTACTACATCCCCACACTTTAATGTCTCCTCCTCCACCACCTCCTCCAGCTCTACTACATCCCCACACTATAATGTCTCCTCCTCCACCACCTCCTCCACCACCTCCTCCAACTCCTCCTCCTCCTCCAGCTCCTCCTCCAGCTCTACTACATCCCCACACTATAATGTCTACTCCTCCTCCACCTCCTCCACCACCTCCTCCAACTCTACTACATCCCCACACTATAATGTCTACTCCACCACCACCTCCTCCAGCTCTACTACATCCCCACACTTTAATGTCTACTCCTCCACCACCTCCTCCATCTCTACTACATCTGCTCTCACATGACGTCAGTGCCTTTGTCTCCTTCAGGACACTTGCACACTCATTAGCACCCATTGGGCTCTATGTTGGCGATCAGAAACACGGTGCAAGGTGACGCAAAGTGCCACACAAAGCTTATTCTGGTCTAAAGTAGGGTTCAGACCAAAGATTCCCGACGAGACGAGACGAGATGAGCCGCGACGTTCCAAAACCGTGCAACTGTGACTCCACATGTTTAATGCTCTGCGACGGCTTGCAACTTCTAATTCACACCACTGCAACTCCGTCTCGTCGGTTGGGAATCTTTGGTGTGAATTGGGCTTTACACTCAGTTAGGGGTGAATTCTGCGCCGTGTACTTCACCCAGGGATATGGCAGAAGGTGTGGTGCATGATCCAAAAATCACTATCTTACACCTTCTGAATATCATTACGCCATAACCAAGAAAAGGCTGGTCTATAGCGAAAGGTGCATGTAAAGCTGTCACAAGATGTAAGTAGCCTTTAGCACGCCGTCTCAAACGACTTCTCTGCAGGATACATATCCTTAGGATTCCTTCAAATGCGCTGCTGACTGGCAAATACCGATGCGCTGTTTGAAGTTGTGCTGCTTGCTGTTAAAGGGAATGACTGATGTCATTGGTGAATGTATTTTAAGCCCAAAACAGAAGAACAACCCTTTTGAACAATGTGCTCGACTCGAATATGGTGAATTAACACACCCCTAAATGTGTACACACACACACACACACACACACACACACACACACACAACTAAATGTATTTAAGCTTTTTTTTGCCACTGACCATGCGTTTCTGATCGCCAAGATAGAGCCCATAGTCTTCCTGTGTGTCCATCTCTCTCTCTCTCTCTCTCTCTCTCTCTCTCTCTCTCTGTTTCTCTTAACCTGTGACTGAACCATTCCATACATGGTTTCTATAGCAGAAAGATTCACTGCTTGTATCCCTGGTAACGATGAAGTCTGTGATATCTTTGTGTCAGCATCAGCACAGAGAATCACTTTTGATTTTCCGTTGCCAAGGCCTGGCCATATGATAAGAAACAGTAACACTGTCAAATTAAGCAAAAACCCACCCACATGAGATACAGTATTTCTCTGTCAAATATAGTCATACGTGTTTTTCTTGGGGAGGATGCACCAATATATTGGCCAACATTGGTAACAGCCAATATTGGCCTTGTTGGCTATCGGCAAATTTACATGACATTTACCGACACCAGTGGCTTGTGTTTAAGGTCAATTCTGTGCTATGAAGCCCTTAAAGACTTCTATGAATATTTGTGTTTTCACTCTTCTAAACGGTACAATCAACAACGAGAACCCTGGAAACAAACACAGAAAACGCATACCTTTCGGCAAAATCAATCAACCAAATTGGTATTTTATACATCGGTACTGGCCCGGAATTTCACAATTGGTGCATTCCTAGTTTTCTTCCATTTCTGCTGCCACATTTATGTGTGTACTTACTAAATAGTCATTATAATAATCGGGGAAATATGGTGCAAATTGTTTGGTATCAGTTACATGCCATTTCCAAAAACTTTAAAGCTGTAATCCACTGGTTTATTTGACCCATTTTCAGGTCCTCCTCAGTACCCGATCTGTTGAAAATGAGGTCTTCTTTCTGATGCACTGATGCATTTTGTATCAGACGTTTTTGTCCAATATATGAGTATGCGTCTGTATTTTTCTGTGTCCTCCCTGAAACTGTCTCACAGTGATGTGCAGTGGCACAATAAGGTCATGCGTGGACAGAAATGAATGTCAATTAGAGGGGGCTAATCCAAGAGGACATCTGGGGGCTAAAGGAGTCCAAATCACAGGGATGCAGTCTGAATGTTCAGCTGCCTCGTTCTGGCCCACTCCAGGCTGAGCGCAGTGGGGATGCGGAGGTGATTGACATGGGGAATGGCCTATTCATCTGAGTGTTTAAACAAATAATTGCTATGGTAACCAGGCATTGTGGAATGAGCCAACAGAAGCAGCTTGGTTTGGTTTACGAACAAGAGGAGGGAAGGGAATTGGACAAAAAGACAGAAGGAGAGAGAGAACGACAGAGACAGAAATGAAGAGAGGGAGAGAGAGAGAGAGAGAGAGAGAGAGAGAGAGAGAGAGAGGAACAGCCGTTTGGGCATTTCCTGCTGTTTCAGGGCCTAGTTGGAAGAATTGTGTGTGAGGATTCTCCCCTTTCTCTCAAGGTTATTCTTGGGACACAGCATAGAGCTGGCGGGAGCAAGGGATGCTAACTTTAGTGACCCTCTGAGGTAGGTGTTGATTATTGTTATGTCTTGACTTTATTGACCCTCTGAGGTAGGTGTTGATTATTGTTATGTCTGGACTTGGTTGTTGAGAGGATGGATGTTGTCCTGTGTGGGACGGATGCTAGTCACACTGGTCAGCATTTGTGTTCTCTAAAACATGGTCATAGGCGTTAGACATCATATGTAGACTGTAGAATGTGTACAGTAGTCTGTTGTTGCATACTTATATTAAGAACTTGTATTACTTGGTGATTTGACCCTGGTATTATAATGAATATAATGAACTCATTGGATTGGATTGAGCTCTAATCTAAGGGGAAAAACGGCCTTTTTTTTTTTGTTTCATCCGAAGTCATTTCACATTGGCTACATGTTCCTGTGTCTTGAGCTCTCGGTGTGTGAGCAGAATTTTAAAGCTGTGAGCCAGCGCGGCGCAGAGAGAGAGGGGTCACAGATCAGCAGCAGGACGTGACGGCCGTGCAGTGGACAGAGCGCGTGTCCAGTCCACAGTACACTGGCGAGTGTTTCTGGAGCTCGTCTGCAGTTCAGAGAGCCCCTGATGTGACCACGCCGCACCTGCCCCCCCCCCCCCCCCCTCCCCATGCTCCCATGCTCCTCAGCGCCCCTGTGTGTGTGTTCAGGCTTTGATGTTGGGGCTCTAATGAGGCTCGGCTGGTGAGATGGGGCTCAAGTCAGCTCGACGCTGTCAATATCATTTGCTGAATTTGGGCTCTAGAGGTCAGAAATACCTTTTCTTTTATGTCCTTAAGAGAGATTCCTTTTGTGCCTCTGAAGAACACTTCTCTGTTCAAAAGGTGCTTCATGTCATCTTGATGCTGACCAGAATGTTGTGTGTTTTTCCTCAACAGATAGGCCCAAGCCATCTCACTTTGATCAGGAACAATCATGTTAAGATAACATCTTGAATCAATAAGAGACCATGATGAGGAAATATTTGCAATATTTGGACGTCATTTGAATGAAAAAAGAGCACAAATTCTATTGGCAGTTGTATCTGTTGGTTTTGTTAGTTGTATGCTAGAGCAAGGGGAAGCTTTAGTGTACAACCCAGAAGTTACATGACAGGCATGTTCCGTTCCACAGACCATTTCTGCAATCAGCTAAAACGGCCCCATCCATCAGCGGCTCCCAGTTCCACTGGAGTGGAGTGCAACCACTCAGACGGATTAGCTCATGGCGTCTTTTTATTTACTGGGACTGGACTTTTTATTTACTGTCACTTTGGGTTAACCTTTTAAGGGACAAATGATCATTCGTGATGAGATGGTTACGTAAACTACTTCAGGATGCTGTTTCAGGAATCCCTACTTTCGGTAGGAAATGTGTCCATCTCAATGAGTTGATTGTACTGTATTTGCTACCGTTTACCGGTTAGCCGTCTGTGTGGAGCGTTTTGGACACTACAGTCCATTGTGTCCGTGGGTGTACGGAGGCCTTTTGTCTGTGATTTGCACCTGTCAGACGGCATGTTCAGTCCTGTCATCTCCCTGTGCGATGACATTGTGGGAGAGCTCGTCGCTCGGCCTGTCATCTCCCCGTGCGTGCGGTGCCTTTGTGGGAGAGTTGGTGGCTGTTTTTAGGCTTGTCCCACATGCTATTATTGGCTGCTCCTAACAGAGAAATGGTGCATTTCTCACTTCCTGACGCTGCTCAGACTTCATTAGCCGGACTAAATGACTGCACATATAGCAGGCTCACATGGCTAGCCTAGCGATTTGAACTCATTAAACAAGGGAGCATGGCTAGCAGGCTAACTGCCAGCTCAACACTGTGCTGGGCACTCAGGCCCTTCTTCCTGTAGTAGATGGACTTGTCTCTGGGCCCCTAGTGACGGTGTAGCAGCTGACAGTTGGGATCAGGAGGAGCGGAGGTGATGCAGGAGGACAGAGGAGAGGGGGGTTCACTCGGTTCACACACAGCGGCCCCTGGGGCGCGGCCAGGGCTGGAGTCCGCTCTCACACACAAATAGCCCGGCTAGCCGAGGCCTGTGAGGACAGCAGCAGCACACACACACACACACACACACACACAGGGACGGGAGGCAGGATGCTGCTGAGGCTTTAGCCAGAGGGGAGGGGGACACGCCAGACAAATGGCCTAATATGCCCTCCACATACTCACAGGGACACTAGGACCTCAGGGACATTACGGGGAGTGCACACACACACACACACACACACAGACACACACACACACACACACACATACTTCCAAAATCACTAATGGGGCCAGCTCTCACCTCCACAGAGAAGCCTGTTTTTAGAGTGCACTGCAGAATAAGAAATAAGGGAAGTTAGAGGGGCCATGAAACGCCAGGAAGAGACTCCGACGGAGGGATGGGTGGGGGGGTGAAGGATAGGAGAGGAGGGTGGGGGTGAAGGAGAGGGTGGGGGTGAAGGAGAGGAGGGTGGGGGTGAAGGATAGGGTGGGGGTGAAGGATAGGAGGGTGGGGGTGATGCAGCCCGTGGAGACGAGTGGGAGGCACTTTGCAAGGTCGCATACACACACACACACACACACACACACACACACAGTGGCGTCCGAGTGATGCTCCGCCAGTGTTTTAATGGCCGGCCCTGGCGTCCTCTGAGACTGAAGCAGATGGCTGTTGTGAAGTCATAAAGTGTCCGTGGTGGACAGTGCATCACTCTCAGTGTGGTCTCCAAGTATTGATTTCTGTTAATAGCCTCCTTGCTTTCCAATGATGATATTAATGGGTAGCAGTAATGGATGAAAAAGTGTAATTCCACCTCAATGTTTTCTGTAATGAGAGCATAAATGTATTACTTTATTTGTCCTGTGCAGTGAATTAAAATGGCAAATGTAGACAATGTTATTGAATGTGATGAATAGAGCTATTGTGTTTGCCTCCATCATCCAAGGGTATGACACAGTCTTTTGCATCAGCAGTGAGCAAGAACTCCAGGAAGTGCTTTTCTTTTTTCAGATTTTATTTTTAGACATCTCGCACATGCAGCAAGAATGTGCTGGTAGGTAGAGGAGCACGCCTATATTTAGAAGAATTAAACCCTTTCTCTCTGTGCCAAATGTAACAAGCCAGAATTGGTACCATATCTGGCCCTCAAACACAGTGGAAGCCTTTGGTGTGTGGATCAGTGGGTTTAGGAGAGCTTGAGGGTTCAGAGGAGGGAGGTGGCCACACCAGCTTGGCCCGCAGATGAAGAGCGACATCATGCCAATGAGACTTAAAGCAGCAATGCTAGCGTTTAAGTTGTGTCTAATGACATTGTGCAGTATGTCAAACTCACCACACGTTCATGTTTGAAGAGCAAGTCAAGTTTCCAGAAATGAAAGAAAGAAAACCTTTTTCACTTTTAGTATAGTGCATAGTATATAGCATTTTGTTGTGATCAGCTGATAAAATTTTTGTTATGATGCTGTTATGCCATATACCGTACTGTATGTATGTTTTGTTATTATCTTGTTGTTCCATATGCCATATGTACAAGACAGTATGTGTTGTTATTATGTTGTTATTCCATATATATGCTGTATGTGTGTTTTTATATCATGTTGTTATTCCATATACGGTATGTATGTGTTGTTATCATGTTGTTATTCCATATACCCTACAGTACAGTATGTTCTCCGTGACACTGTTCTTTCTCTGTCTTTAGGTGTAGTGGATTAGGAGAAGAGAGAGAGAGAGAGAAGAGAGTTCCCAGAAGTCAGATCTGTGTCTGTGTGCGTACACAAGCTCTGCTCACAAGCACGTCCAGGTGTGTGTGTCTGTGATGGTCACTCACTATGCGGGTGGCCCCACCTCTCCTGCTGCAGTCTCCTCCTGTCCCGCTCCACTGCTGTACAGTACCCCCCTGCGTCTGAGATGAGATCCAGGTGCTGCTGCTGCATGAGGCACCTGCACCCTGTGTGAGTGCCCCCCCCCCCCCCCATCGCACAGGTGGTGGGCCCGGAATGGCCTCGTTGGACCTGCCCTACCGCTGTCCTCGCTGCGGGGACCACAAGCGCTTCCGGAGCCTGTCGTCGCTGCGCGCCCACCTGGAGTACAACCACACCTACGAGACCCTGTACGTGCTGTCCAAGTCCAACAGCGTGTGCGACGCGGCCGCTCTGCTGCCCCTAGTGGCCGCCGACGGCGCGCTGCTGAACCAGGCCACCGCCGCCGCCGCCGCCTCCCCCTACCGCGAGCTGCCCTGCGCCGACGACCTCGGCCTGACCCCCGCCGCCGCCGCCCGCTACCTGCCCAACGTGGAGTTCCCCCTGGGGGACATCCTGGTGAAGAAAGCCATGAGCTCGTCCGACGGGCCGCCCGGCCCCAGCAGCACGGCGGTGGCCGTGGCGGCGGCGAACGTGGCGGCCAGCGCGGTGGAGGCGGCCTACGAGGAGGGCCTGGCGCGGCTGAAGGCGCGGGCGTTCGAGCGGCTGGAGCTGGACGAGCGTCTGGAGAAGCTGTCGGAGGAGGTGGAGCAGAAGATCGCCGAGCGCGTGGGACGGCTGCAGGCCGAGCTGGAGCGCAAGAGCTCGGAGCTGGAGAGGGCCAAGGTGGAGAGCGAGCGCCTCAGCCAGGAGAAGCAGGACCTGGAGAGCAAGGCCTCCGAGCTCTCCCGCCAGGTGGACGTCTCCGTGGAGATGCTGGCCAGCCTCAAGCAGGACCTGGTCACCAAGGACCAGGAGCTCACACACAAGCAACAGTGAGTCACACCGTACAGTCTCATCATGTGCACTGTGCTAATGTTAACGTGCTAATGTGCGTGTGTGTGTGTGTGTGTGTGTGTGTGTGTGTGTGTTTGTGTGTGTGTGTGTGTGTGTGTGTGTGTGTGTGTGTGTGTGTGTGTGTATCTGTGTGTGTATCTGTGTGTGTCTCTGTGTCTGTGTGTGTGTGTGTGTGTGTGTGTGTGTGTGTGTGTGTTGTTGCTCCAGATGTTGGTTGTGTGGAATGGTAGAGCTGCTGACTGCACTGATATACAGTATGTGTTTGAGTAACCGACTGGCAGGCAGCTGCTGTGTGGGTGCTGTCCAGATCCCCTGTGTAGTCAGCTCTCAGTCACTGCTGGTTGCTATCCATTTGGGGTGTTTTGTGTTTGTGTGTGTGTGTTTGCTTGTTTGTCTGATTGTGTATGTATGTATCTCTGTGTGTGTGCGTATGTGTGTGTGTTCACTGCAGCTACTGTACCGGTAGTTACACGGTAGCATTTATTTACACCTCCATGATGGGGTCCCCTCTGCTCCAGTCTTTGTCCCCCAGCAGAGTGCACCTTTCTCAGGCAGCCTGTAGCCAGCTGCCTGCCTCTGCTCTGTCTGTCTGTCTGTTTGTGGGTCAATGATGGGACTCTCGGCATTGTCAAGTGGTACAACCAGGTGAACAACTCATTTAAACCAAGACATAGTAGATTAAAGTGAGCAAATGGTTGAAAAATGTGTTTGTACAGTGTACACATTCAGTGTGTTGACTGTGATGAATATGTGCACACTGTGGGTGGGGCCTTATTTGAATGGTGGGCCGATCGAGTGTAAAGTGTGAAGTTGAACTAAAGCACTGATGAGTCCTCTCACTGCTCCTATGCAACACCATGGCCAGAACTCCTGCATGAGGGCCGTGCCTGGTGACAGCCTGTACACGGTTACGGTTACCGTTATGTTGCTTATCAGACGCCTTTGTCCAAAGTGACATACAAACATTTACACTTTGTGGGCTTTTTAAATGAGGGCCCTCTGTGTGCGACTGGGCTGTTCTGGCGTCCTAATTTATAGCTTATCATTGAATGCTGCTTTGATCTTGTTACTGAGGGACATTATGGGCACAATCTGCTCCATTCATTCATGTCTTGAAGAAGCCAATCAGAGTTAAAAGTCAGTAAGCTCCTAACCTCCCCCTTCTAGTAGGCTTCTCCTGCGAGAGGCTGTTATGAGCGGAGACATAGTGGGGCGGAGAGAGGAGAACATTCTCCCCATCGTCAGTGCCCATCGCGGCTGCTCTGCGTGCCAACTGTCGGCAGTCGTCTGGAGGGACTGTCCAGAGCCGAGCGCTGATCTCATTACCAGCACATTACCGCAGCCTCTCAGGACGTGCCTCTGCACCGCCGGCCTCCGCCACGCAAGATGAGACTGAGCAGCCAAGACCTGAGCATTATTAAGAGCTCTCGCTCTCTTGCTCTCTTTCTCTCTCTCTCTCTCCCTCTCTCTCCCTCACTCTCTCTCTCTCTCTCTCACTCTCTCTATCTATCTCTCCCTCTCTCTCCCCCTCCCTCTCCCTCTCTCTCTCCCCCTCCCTCCCTCTCTCTCTCTCTCTCTCTGGGTGTGTTCCAATTGAGGTTATAGTTTCTTGCTGGCTTTGGTAAAGTAGGTAGACATTTTGCGTGCCCATTCTGTCCCTACGCTAGACTTGAGGGGAAAGCTGGCAGTTGAATTTTGTCTTATTTTATGTCTTTCTGGATTTGAGGCGCAGCCAAGTTTAGAAATGGAAAAAAATACATCACAGCCTACAAATGAAACATGTGGCTGACCAAAATAGCCAAACCTCATATGGCAGAGGTCCCTGTGCCGTTCAAACAAGCATGACTGCCTCTAACAGTAACAGACAGGACTGAACTCTTGAAGATCGAAGTAATAAAGTTAGGCCTCGACATGGCCCATCCTTCTTAATGTCACTGCAACGTTTCAGAAACTTCTGTAACACATTCAGACATAATAATCACCTCTAAATGTTTCCCAGAAGACATAACTGAATTTTCTGCTGCACTTCTGAGCCTCGGTGTGGAAAATGTCATTGCTTTGTATCTCCTGGGTGGTCCCTCCAGATCGCAGATTATTGTGTCTTTATGATTATGGTTGTTGATGATTATAGAACCAACTGCTCTTAAAGATATGCTTCAGTGGAGCACTTTGTAAAAGGTGTAATTTACCAAAAAATTGGTTATGCAACGTTTTGCCCAGGATGTGCATGTTTGTCTAATTGTTAGGAATTATATGCATACTCACCTAAGTTCCCTGCCAGAAGTGGGAAGTAAAGCATATTTCATCCTCTGTTTCACGACTTCCTGCCACCGACTGAGGACTTATACATATTTGATGGCTTGTTTGGGTGAGTTTGCTGAGCAGTCACTTTTCTGTCTATTGCAGAAAATCAAGAGGGACATTTTTAGTCCTCACTAATCTCCTTTGATGTTATCAGTGAAAGTCAAAGTAAAAAGCTGAATAATTAGCATTTTAAGGATATCCTCGGGCGATCCATTTTAATAGATTGGGGTCGGCTGCACGCAGGGCGGGGAGGTCACATGCTCAGCTGTGATTACATCACTTCCTGTGGTGAGTGCAACCTGATGGCAGACACAGTGGTTAGCACAGCTGACATCAGTCTGCGTCTGCGTCCAGGAGAGATGTGAAGTGCTGAGGATCAGAGGGCTGAAGCCTGCATGTGTGCACAGCACGGCACAGCACAGCACAGAAGAGCAGAGCACAGCAGAGCAGAGCAGAGCTCCTCAGCCTTAACACCACACGACTCCAGCGGGCTGAAGCCTGCATGTGTGCACAGCACAGCACAGCACAGCACAGCACAGCACAGCAGAGCTCCTCAGCCTTAACACCACACGACTCCAGAGGGCTGAGGCCTGCATGTGTGCAGAGCAGATCACAGCACAGCACGGCACAGCACGGCACAGCACAGCACAGCACGGCACAGCAGAGCACAGCACAGCAGAGCTCCTCAGCCATAACACCACACGACTCCTACTGAGGAGAACGCAGCAGCACTCTGCTCTATTGTACCTCGGAGACGCCATAAAACATCTCATTTAGAGCGAGTGGGTTACTGAAAAGGGGAAAAAAGAAAATGAAGGAATAAAAGAAGATGCAGCTTGCACAACGCCTACCAAAGTGCAGCCAGCCTGAGCACGATCAGTGCTGTATGACTGCAGCTGGAGGTGGCACAGCACTTCCACCCACACGGCCCCATTTCTGAGGCTTTAGGAAATTGTGAAAGCTCGATTTGATGGCTGCTGTTGCCGTGTGGATGTCAGTTCTTGAGGAAGTTACACCCACACATTACCTCTGACCCACCCAGGCTTCTGACCGTGGATGTCCAGTACAGGTGGAGAAGGTCCCTGCTCTACAATATCAGCATGCATTGCATATACATCCAAACATGCATACTATATATGTGTACAGGATAATAGATAGAAATAGAGGCATACTAGGAGCCTATATGTAGCTGGAGGAGTAGGCCTGAGACCTGGGACTGGATTTAAAATGGAGGTGGAGAGGAGGAGTCATGGAGGGGCTGAACTGAATGAGACGGGCCCTGTGATCAAACGGCCACTCTGATTACCAGTGCAAATTGAATTCTGTACATCATGTAACCCCACCACCGCCTGCTCTCATTCTCCCCCCACCTCTCTCTCCCTCTCTCTCTCGCTCTCTCTCTCTCTTTCACGGCCTCTTGCAAAACATGATGCAGATTGTGCAGTGGGAGGAGACTTGTGATGTGGCTCTCTCCACTGCTGCCGTGGAAACAAGCCCAGGACCTGAGAGCTGTGTCCCAGAATGCCTAGCGCCGGTGCCTGGATGGGAGCTGTCCTCGTTTGCAGCAGTGTCTCTGAGGATCAGCCTCCCGCCATGCAGACACACACACACACACACACACACACACACACACGCTGAATGAGCTCGCTGCTCCCGCTATTCTTTATCGTAGCACTTTGCTAAATATAAACATCTGTTGTGATTGTCACATTTATATGATCATTCCCACTACACTCAGCTAAGCTACTGCTAGCGTACGTACTGTACTGTAGCCCTGTTTTATTGGAATGCTGCAGCATAAAGAATGATCCCCCAGTGAGGCCTTGACAGCTCAGAGCCCTATGCTAGCAGGAGCCTGAGGGGGTGCACAACCGTTGGCTACCCCCACCCCCATTCGTCTCCGTCTCTCACCCCCCCGCCTGCCTCTGTGTGCCAGTGTGGACATGGCAGGGCTTGATTTGTGAGGCCTTGAAGCGAAAGGACTGGAGGCAGAGAGCAGACAATGGTGCTTTCAGAGTTAATCCAGCAGTATATCCAGACGCTCCACACCTCCGAGGATCAGCAGCTGTCGGCCCTCGCCGCTCATCACGGCCCTGTGCTCCTCCGGCTCTGTCCGGTGAGGAGGGGCCAGCGTGGGCCAGACGCTGCCATGACCCCAGGTGCTCGACTACCACTGAGGCTCCAGCTCACCCTGGCGACTACATCCCATAATCCCCTCTCTCCGGGCGCCCTGACACCAACGGGCAGATTGGATTTCAGCGCCATAATGCAGAATTTTATAAGGTAGTTTCCTGTAATAAGAGCCCATTCACACGAGGCCTGTTGTGAATAGCTAAGATAGCGTTAAGACAGTGATCAGCCAGAGGCGTCAGGGGAAGCTGTTTGTTTCCTTCTCAGCGGGGGTCATGAGACTCCCCAGTAAAGGACACATCACATGGCGCTGGAGCTTTTGGATGCCTTGTGTGTGTGCATGTGCTTGTGAATCCCCCCCCCACTGTGCTCCTCATGAAAACTAGAGCATTGATCTTTCTTGTGAGACAGGCGGCAGTTTGTTGCACAGTTCAGGGAGGCACAGGGCTCTGGCTGAAATATTTACTCTCCTTGATTGATTTGTGGAGAGACCTGGATCTAGAGTCCGCCTTGAGAAGCCAGTCAGGCAGGCAGGCAGCTGCGAGGAGGCGCTTTGAGACGGAGGTGATGAATCCATCAGCAGGAGGCGCGGCTGCAGCGTGCGGCGTGCTCACACCTCGACCTCTCCTTCTTCATCTTCTCCTCGTTTTCCAGCGCACCTCATCGCTCTGCCATGTCTGGCAACGTAGCGCGCACGTCTCTCGCCAGATTGTTTCTATCGCCACAGAGGCCATTTTGTTTCACCTGTCCTTCATCCTTTCTTCCTCTTCTCCGCCTCGGTCTCTTTATCTTTCGTGTCATGATATTGGGAATCAAAGGGGTGCCTTGCTGAAGCGCTATTCATGTGCAAGTTTGTCCCCGTTCTAAGCAAAACAAGTCTGCCATGCGCTTTAGTGTTGTGGCGGAGAATCGACAAGCACCACCGAGAGACCGTCACAACTGGCAACCAAACAATGGCCGCTTCTTCATCAATAGCCGCACGCATCGCAGTCCAGCGAAGCCTCCATGGACTGAAACACGGCCCCAGCCCATGAATAGAAATGCTGAATTCTCCCAGGACCTAATGAGACGCAGTCATAATGATGGGAAACGGTCCTCAATGGTGTTGATGAGCATTTAGAGATCATGACTTATTCATGCTGGGCAGGTGGACGTGATAGACTGAGTGAGCCGGCATCCGTCCGTCTGTCTGTCAATAAAAGCGGCGCTGTGGGCACTGCTTTGAAAGGTCTCTCTGCACAAACGTGCATAATGAGATAATCTACACCCTGATGCTGCTCTCTGTTCCCCACTCTCCGTTCTCTTCTGTCCCAAACTATCACATATCTCCCTCTCATCTTGCTCTTCTTGTGCTTTGTCTTTCGTCAGAGTCACAATCTGATATACGTGAACCTGCAATCACGCGTTATTGTCTGACATCTGTGTGTGTGTGTGTGTGTGTACGTCTACTGTATGTCTTAACTGCCTCTGCAGTTTGGTTTGACTTACGTTCCACTATTCCACTATTCTAGAGTTCTTTGCCTAAATGAGATTGAGTCCTTGCTCATGAAAGCCCCTGACTCTAATTACTCAAGACCCAGTTTTTGGACTTCTGACTTGTTTTCTCTAATTAGCACATAGCAGCTCCCCAGGGATGAAGTTACATCCACCACCACAGGCAATTACATCAGTCACATATCCGTGGCTTGTCAATGTGTGCTGCTGTTCAAAGAGACCTGAATCATGTTAAGGAATTTCATCCCTTTATCACAAACCAGGAGAGCTGTTTATTATTGCACCAGTCCAGTGTGCCCTCCCCCCTCTGCGTCCCCCTCTCCTGGGCCAGATGTGTGCTGCCTGACGGGGAGGCTGCTGCGCCTGCGGAGGGGGTCACCAGATGAACCTGGGCATGTCTTTAAGCTCCTCAGCATTAAAGAGACCCTATGCAACTTTTTCATAGTCATAAAATCGCTCAGAAATCGTTGTTTTGCTTGACTGACCAGTTTAATCGAAAACAGTCATATTTCCTCCCGCCCCCAGTGTCCCTATCCGCTATTGCAACCTTGCCGTTTCTGCAGGAGACGATCGCTCTTGTTTACATCTGGAAGTCTGAGACACGTAAGGAACAAGAAGAACCACGCTTGCAATTTATATATTTATATAGCCTATAAATATACATGCTAAATCTGTCGGGGAAGCTCTGCAGAGAAATATGCAAGCATAAAACGAGCGAAAACGAAAAACAAAACCGAAACCAGAGATGAAATCGCCAGTCCTGCATAGTTCCTCTTTAACACGGTGAAATGACTCATGTAATCAGATTAGTGATCATGAAAAGAGTGCTTATGCTCTGTACCCACCCCTCCACCTGCTCCTCACATTACCCCTCCTCCACCTACACATTACCCCTCCTCCACCTACACATTACCCCTCCACCTACACATTACCCCTCCTCCACCTACACATTACTCCTCCACCTACTCCTCACATTACACCTCCTCCACCTACACATTACCCTCCACCTGCTCCTCACATTGCCCCTCCACCTGCTCCTCACATTACCCCTCCTCCACCTACACAGTACCCCTCCTCCACCTACACATTACCCCTCCACCTACACATTACCCTCCACCTGCTCCTCACATTGCCCCTCCACCTACTCCTCCACCTACTCCTCACATTACGCCTCCACCTACTCCTCACATTACCCCTCCACCTACACATTACTCCTCCACCTGCTCCTCACTCTACCTTCCCACCTCTGCTCTCTCTGAGACTATCCACAGGTTCTCTAGCACTAGCCCCATTTCCTGCTTTTGATCATTATACTGATGGTTCCCATGGGGACTATTTTTTGAAGTGTCACATCAGAATATGAGTGGCCGTGGAGTTGTCAGGCGTCAGGCTCTTTATTAGTCCTGCGCCATTTACTCCACTCATTTCATTCTGGGATGCTATATATCCAGAGATAACCAGCCTCTCTCATTCGGTGTCTCTCCAGCACTGATCATGTGGGGCTTTTCAGTGGAAAACCAGACATTAGCATTTAGAGTTAAATAACCGTAATGGTCTGTTCTGACTGAGTAGCATGCTGTATGGTAGACCTTCATGTCCAGACAGTGTGGCTGTGTGTGTGTCCTCCATTTTGACACGTGCCACGCAACAGCAGACAACGGCTCAGTAGCAGTTACGAGTTCAGTGCTCTCCCCACAGGGCTGTGGAGGCGCATGCTACACACTACACAGGCTACACTCAGCATACAAGACAATGCGTCCCTCAACAGCTTGTGTGGAGAAACGGAGCAAAATCTTTAGGGTGTCTTGGCTTTTCTCTCCTTTGTCCTCCATCTCAGAGTCTCTCTGGTGGTCACCATAACTGCATATTACTGAAGGGAAATGAAAAACATTCTACAGACTAATAACGGCATAAACTGTATAAGACCTAATAAGCTACAGCACCATAGTCCTGAATGCAGATGTCTCATGTGACCCAGTGGGCAGATCTTCCTGTGTGACGTTTGTGGGCTTGTTTGTGATTTTTTTACCCCTGAGTTAACGGTTTTAGTCTATCAAGACGTACATGCTGACATCGGGGAAAAGAGAGAGAGAGAGGAGAGAGAGGAAGAGAAAGAGAGAGAGAGAGAGAGAGAGAGACATTTTAATTAGGACAGGCAGCAGGAAACCTATTGTTACACCTTCATGCTGTTCAAGATGGCCAGTGTCTGTCGTGTCCCCTGCAAATTTCAGTCTGTCTCTTGTCACACACACACACACACACACACACACAATCTGCCAGTGTCTAGTCCTGCTGACGGGGCCACAGTTATGCAGCACTTCCTCCGGAGTCCCAGCGGAGTGTGGCGTAGAGGCGGAGGGGAGTGTGCCCACAGTAGCCTAGCGCTGCTGCTACCGCTAAAGCTCCAGCACCGCCCCCCCCCCCCACAGCCTGCTGCACAGGGCAGCACTGGAGAGCCCAGCTCACTGTGGCTTATCAGTCCCTCAGGGACTGCTTGTAATTGTGGGGTAATTGTGAGATATTGTTCCCCAGAATGCCCCTCCTATGGAGTATGCTGGTAGAGATGCGTGCCGTGTCCGGCTGTGTCCGGCCGTGTCCTACCTAGCCGCCATCCCAGAACAGAGATGTGGGACTGCCCAGTGCCAGTGCCAGTGCCAGCCGTCTGTTCCTGCGCCAGACTGCATCGAGCCTTCTGTGCCCGCATCATTCATGCAAAATGGCTTCCTTCTAGAAATAAACACATGCTGGTATTCACAGCAGATTAATCAACCTTGTGTCCGTCTGTGTGTGTTATGTAGTCATTATCGATTTGTGGTAACTAGGAAACAGGGAGAGAGAGGAGAGTTGGGGGTACAGTATGTGATTGGCTGAGTATGTTGTGATGCCCCATAGCTGGGTGTGTGGTGTCCCATAGTTGGGTGTGTGATGTCCCATAGCTGGGTGTGTTGTGATGCCCCATAGCTGGGTGTGTTTAATGCCCCATAGCTGGGTGTGTTGTGGTGTTGTGTCCCATAGCTGGGTGTGTTAAATGCCCCATAGCTGGGTGTGTTAAATGCCTCATAGCTGGGTGTGTTAAATGCCCCATAGCTGGGTGTGTTGTGATGCCCCATAGCTGGGTGTGTTGTGATGTCCCATAGCTGGGTGTGTTGTGATGTCCCATAGCTGGGTGTGTTGTGATGTCCCATAGCTGGGTGTGTGCTGTAGGGAGTGTCCTCTCTTTATGGCCCACTGCTCCAGCGCTCATTGGCTCACCACAGCCAGCTGATGCATCACTATCTTGGGGCAGTGTGGACTGGGATGCCCTCGAGTGGGACTCACTCTCTCCAGGGGGGTGTGGACATCTCACTCACTCCAGGGTGCTGTGGACATCTCACTCTCTCCAGGGGGGTGTGGACATCTCACTCACTCCAGGGTGCTGTGGACATCTCACTCTCTCCAGGGTGGTGTGGACATCAGTGTCCTTTCCTAAATATTTGCATAACTTACAGAAACCATACACAGTACAGTATGTACAGTGTGTATGTCTGTTTAGCAGAGGAACTTCCTGGGAGCTTGGTCAGACGGTTACATAATCAAAATAGACGGGTCACTTAAGGGCACTCTCCAGGCCTACCGAACCTGGCCGAGGTCATGCCTCCTTTACAGAATGTGACAGAGAGAGAGAGAGAGAGAGAGAGAGAGATAGAGAGAGAGAGAGATGGAGACATTGAATGAAGATTTAAGAAATTTAGTTAGATGTCACCTGCAAACTGGATGTACTTCACCACAGGGAGAGGACCAGCAATGTTGTCAGAGTTTCAACTCCTCTGGCTTTACTGTAATAAAGTGGTAACTTGGTTTGTGATTAGCATACTTCAGGTTCTTTGTGAATTTAGGCACATATTCATAACATAAACTAAAATGTGTTTAACACTGGTATGTATGACTGTAAAAGTCTGTGAGCTATCTGCTGTGCCAGGTATGATAGAAATATTATGCCATTTTTTTAAAACACGTTCCATTTACTGCATAGTATAAGTGTGTGTGTGTGTGTTTTCAATTTTTAGTTGGTTCCTGTGTTATTGAATTACGACAGGCATAGAACTCCTTTCAAATGCAAAGAGGCTAAAGCTAGCAGGATATATTTCAATTGCACACTCTACCAAGCTGGGGATAAGAGCTCAGATTATTTCTCAGTGGTTTCATGCTTAAACTCGTGCATTTCCTCCTCTCTCTCTCTCTCTCTGTGTCTCTCTCTTTCTCTCTGTCTCTCTCACTGTCTCTGTCTCTCTCTATGTCTCTCTCTTTCTCTATATCTCTCACTGTCTCTGTCTCTCTCTTTCTCTCTGTCTCTCTCACTGTCTCTGTCTCTCTCTTTCTCTCTGTCTCTCACTGTCTTTCTGTCTGTCTCTCTTTCTCACTGTCTCTCCTATTTGCATGTGTTCTCTTCACACCTCTGAGTCCTTAGCATAAGTGTTGTGCTTGGCTGGATGTACTGTAGCAGACCCTGGCTGGCTCTGGGGTCATCTGACTGAGCCTCATCTGATACCTTACAGTCTCCAGCACCGCGTTCCCTCACTCGCACACACACGCAGCCTGGAGTAGAGCTACTCGCATACACACGCAGCCTGGAGCAGAGCTACTCGCATACACACGCAGCCTGGAGCTGGGCTTTATGTGGGGACAGGATTGGGCTCTGGTCTCTTCAGCTGTGACTCCAGGACAGGGAGAAACAAACAAGGGGACAGGACCCTTTGGGTTCACAACACACACACACACACACGCATGTGCACATGCATGCACACACACACACACACACACACACACCAAACAAAGAACATTGATGAACAGTATCTTCTCTACTGACAAGCACATTTCAAGGAAACCGTGTCATTTTGGCTACTCAGTGTCTGAAGGCATCTACTCAAAGCCATACACCCATCAGCATTGAGATAGAAGATATAATGCCCAAAAATTCTCCAAGGGGTGGTGTTTATATGTTGTTTCATAGCCCAAAACGAATGATTTACAAGATGCTTGTGATACCACATGGTCTTTCATTTCATGACTTCATTAAATGGGCAGTTTAATTGCTATCGCTAAGCAGGGATGACTTTGCCCTGAAGACAGGAAGGACTTCATTTTCAAAGGGACAAACAGTGTCCCCTGTCAAGGGAGAGACTAACAACATAAAACCCGTAGAGCGGCTGAGTCAGAATTTGGGTATGAATAGATGACCTTCAAACTGCATCTGTGTGTATGTGTGTGTGTGTGTGTGTCTGTGTGTGCGAATGTGTGTGAGTGTGTGTGAATGTGTGTTCCTGGCAGTGTGCAAGACAAAGATGACTGGGTGTGTATACAGCTGGGTGTGTATACTTTCTGTTGTGTGTCTATATGAAGATTGTTGAACTGATGTGTTGACAAGAGCAGCGGTCACTGTTTATGTGAGAGAAGTCTCCAGTACACAGAGATAACGCAGCCAGAGCCATTTGCAGCGCCGGCCGCTCCTCCAGGGAGTTACAGAATGCAGGAGCTGGAGAGATGAAGGAGACAGAGGAGGATGAGGCAGAAAACTAAACAGATTCAAACACTTGTTATGTGAACATGTTTGTTTGTTGTTGCGTATTGGTGCATGGTGTGTGTGTGTGTGTGTGTGTGTGTTTGTGTGTGTGTGAGAGAGAGAGAGAGAGAGGAAGTGCGTTTGTTTATGAGCTTAAAAAGATGTTGTGTTTGTGTGAAATAACAGAAATGTAATTCCAAGAGTTAATGCTAATAGTTTTATTGTATTTTTAGACATGCTCCTTTTTAGCCTGTTGGTATAAGAGAGTGTGTGTTTAGCGAGTGAGAGAAAGGCTAAGATCAGATGTAAAAGACTAAGATCAGATGTAAAAGAGAGTGTGTGTTTAGCGAGTGAGAGAAAGACTAAGATCAGATGTAAAAGCAGAATAAAGATATTCAGCATCATCAGTCTCAGTGGCACCATTTGCTCTCCCCAGTCACCAGCACCAAAGATAATCCTCTGTGCCTCATCAGTGCTTTGAAGAATGCATCTCCTTTTGATGGAGTACACATGCTGGCCCTCTACAAAGTGTCTGATAGATATTATTATGGAGTTGTTTTTAATTGTGTTTAGGTGTCCACCTCCCTGTCCTGAGGTGGTGCCTTCAAGTTCACACTTGCAAACAGTTTTCTGTTAGACTTGAGTTTTTAGCGAACGTTTGCTGACAATCACAAACAGTCTGAGGAGGTAGTGCTCTGCGAACATACGGTGGAACTGGACGTGAGTTTGACGAACGCAACAATCCAATTACTGTTTGAATGGAATGTTAACACCAAATCGTTCAAATTTAACTGTTCAAAGAAATGTCATGTTCACCGCCAACCTTCGCCACTGTTTGCCAAATTTGAACGCACCTCTGATTCCTAACGCCCCTTTTGTCCATCCCCAACAGAGAGGTGGTTTAGTCCTAACGCCCCCTTTGTTCATCCCCAACAGAGAGGTGGTTCAGTCATAACGCCCCCCTTTGTCCATCCCCAACAGAGAGGTGGTTCAGTCCTAACGCCCCCTTTGTTCATCCCCAACAGAGAGGTGGTTCAGTCCTAACGCCCCCTTTTGTCCATCCCCAACAGAGAGGTGGTTCAGTCCTAACGCCCCTTTTGTCCATCCCCAACAGAGAGGTGGTTCAGTCCTAACGCCCCCTTTTGTCCATCCCCAACAGAGAGGTGGTTCAGTCCTAACGCCCCTTTTGTCCATCCCCAACAGAGAGGTGGTTCAGTCCTAACGCCCCTTTTGTCCATCCCCAACAGAGAGGTGGTTCAGTCCTAACGCCCCCCTTTGTCCATCCCCAACAGAGAGGTGGTTCAGTCCTAACGCCCCTTTTGTCCCTCCCCAACAGAGAGGTGGTTCAGTCCTAACGCCCCCTTTTGTCCATCCCCAACAGAGAGGTGGTTCAGTCCTAACGCCCCTTTTGTCCATCCCCAACAGAGAGGTGGTCCAGATCGACCAGTTCCTCCAGGAGACGGCGGCGCGGGAGGCCAACGCGAAGGTGCGGCTGCAGCAGTTCATCGAGGAGCTTCTGGACCGCGCTGACCGCGCCGAGAAGCAGCTCCAGATCATCAGCAGCTGCGGCACCACGCCCAACGGCAGCCTGGGACGCTGCAGCGCTCAGGGGTCAAAGGGCAACGGCCGACAGGTGAGAAGAAGGGTGGGGTGGGGTGGGTGAGGTGGGGATGAGTGGGGTTGGGTGGGGTGGGGTTGAGTTGAGTGGGGTTTGGGTGGGGTTTGGTTGAGTGGGGTTGGGTGGGGTGGGGTTGAGTTGAGTTGAGTTGGGTTGGGTTGGGTGGGGTCGGGTTGAGTTGAGTTGAGTTGAGTTGAGTGGGGTTGGGTGGGTTTGGTTGAGTTGAGTTGGGTGGGGTGGGGTGGGTTTGGTTGAGTTGAGTTGGGTGGGGTGGGGTGGGGGGGGGGGGTTTGGGTTGGGTGGGGTTTGGCTGGGTGGGTTGGGTGGGATTGCGGGGTACACTTGGTGCTGTGGACTGATATGAGGACACCCACTATTACTTTAACCCTCCCCAGACACTTCCAGGCAAGGACAGGTCATTTGCAGTCATTTCTGAATTTCATTTCTGGGAGAGTGCAAATTAATTTGTGCTCTGGCTCTCAGCGGCTGCCTGGATCGCTCAGGCATGAGGGAGAGATATCACTCCTCTCCATTATTACACACCCCATGTCCAGGTGGAATTGCACAGCAATTTTCTGTTTAATTTCAGCAGGCAGTAAATACATGGAGGTGTGTGTGTGTGTGTGTGTGTGTGTGTGTCTGTGTCTGTGTCTGTGTTTGTGTGTGTGTGTGTGTGTGTGAGTACTGTATGTGTGTAAGTAACATTTATTCGGTCTGAGGAGAGTCACTGGAGTGTGAATATCAGTGTTATGAGATGATGGAAGAGGGTGTGTGTGTGTGTGTGTGTGTGTGTGTTTATGTGTGTTAATTGTGTTGGCTTCCTCAGGACACGTTTCCTTTACACTCACTGACTCCTCAGCATCTGTCATGTCACCAAAGCTGCTCGTGTTGCCTCATTACAGAAAACACAAAAAAGCCTGGCAGCTGCTTACATTTGGGGGAATGAACAGCATATGAGGTCGCTCGTGCCTGCTGTGGTAGATAGCAGTAGTAGGCCTACCCATAGCGCCCAGCTAGCTGTTCCTGTGGAGTGTACAGTACTGTAGGCTGCTGCGGTAGATAGCAGTAGTACCGAGTAGTACCCATAGCGCCCAGCTAGCTGTTCCTGTAGACTAGTGTACAGTACTGTAGGCTGCTGTGGTAGATAGCTAGCTGTTCCTGTAGACTAGTGTACAGTACTGTAGGCTGCTGTGGTAGATAGCTAGCTGTTCCTGTAGACTAGTGTACAGTACTGTAGGCTGCTGTGGTAGATAGCTAGCTGTTCCTGTGGAGTGTACAGTACTGTAGGCTGCTGTGGTAGATAGCTAGCTGCTCCTGTGGAGTGCACAGTAGGCTGCTGTGGTAGATAGCTAGCTGTTCCTGTAGACTAGTGTACAGTACTGTAGGCTGCTGTGGTAGATAGCTAGCTGCTC